>NC_056743.1:152900814-153200814 GCF_019279795.1 Protopterus annectens | reverse complement strand
AGTATTTAAAAAGTCTGACATATATTGGCAGACGGTAAAACTGTTTTATAGCAGATTTTCTAAGTTTTGCATTAATATTCCCCTGTGGCTGTCTCTTACCGTATTATTTGTATTTGTTTGTTTACTGGGTTGGTCTGACTGGGTATGTTTACATTTAGGGATATACCTGCTATTGGTAAAGTACAACTGCTCAGGCTCTCCAGTGCATGCTGTACTGAAAGTTTGTTTTTCTTTGCACTCTGATGGGGAAATATGAATTATGACTGTGCTGATGCACCCAGCGGATAGAGCAGAATAAAATGTCTGTGGAGAGTTGTACCAGGGCAGGAGACATGGCAGTTAATCCCACCCCCCAGTTAACTTTGCTGTTTGTCTCTTTACTAAAACATGGTCTGCTCTGTATTCTCAGAGGAATACGGATCAGCTGATTATTATCTAGTAAGGTTAAGCACATTGAAATCCAATTCCAGCTTCCTACAGTAGCCTGCAGTGACATGGGTCTACAGTCCACATAAGTAGTACCAGCAGTGTGAGGAATAGAGTCCTGTGTTCATAAGAGCTAGATTACACTCAATAAAAATTGATAAACATCAACAAACAAAATGTACAAGAAAAATACAGTAAATATATCAAAATGCATATCATTATACATTATGAAGTGAAGCTTGGCCATAATAGTCTGTGGAAATATAAACTGTTGCTTTGTATTATGAACCCACGTGAGTTACACACAAATCGGCTCCATACTAAACCACCACAGTGCAAGCTTATTGTCTTTCTCTCTCTCAACTCTGCATTCAATGCCTTATACTGCTACATTAGCAAATGGAACTGTAATTAAACTAAAGTACTATATTTTCTCTCTCGCTCTGTCAAACACACAAACATAGGCATACACAGCAACGTCCAGGAGAGAACAGTAATAATGTTGTGCTACAGTACTCTTCTAACTTGTGATGGAACTGCCAGTGCCCAGACCAAGCCAAGAAAGCTTTAGTTACTGCTATATACTTAAAAAATTAAACCAAACAAAATATAAGGAGTGCTACTGTTGCAAAATGGAAAAGATTGCCTCTGTCAAAAATGGACATGACGTAGCAGTAAGTTATCCTTATATTTATTTAACTTACATCAATTAATAAACTATAAACCACATTAAATAAACAGATATTTTTTACTAAAAGAAAATTGAGGAAATATGTTTAAAAAAATCAGAATATAGAGTCTCAGCAGATGGATAGTTAATGACAGCCAAAGCAAAAGTTTAAGAAAGCTTGCATATTTGGAGAAGCATTCCTGAAGCAAGCAAAGGAAAGCGTTACCTTGTTGTGTCTTTTGGCTGTTCCCGGTTAGGGGTCGCCACAGCGGAACTCCGGTCCGTTAATGATTGGTAGTTGATTTTTACATGCCGAGTTACCAGCCCTGACGCACAACCTTCAACGAAGGTACGGCCATTCACGCATGTCTCCACGCAGAAGATGCTCTAGCTGAGAATTGAACCAGACAGCGTCTTATTGTGAGGCGACAACGCTACCGCAGCACCACCACCATGGGCAAAAATCCTACTTAGACTAATATAAAATAAACCTAATCCAGTAAAAGAAATCAAACAATCATGTAATGTTACCCCAACGTTCACATTTCAAGATTTATAAAACATGTTGTTAATATAATACTTGCTTAAATCTCATACGAACATGTAGACAAATGAAAATAAGTACACGCCAATATATGTGCAACTACCATCAACACAAACATCTGATGGCCATTGCTCTATCTCAGTAGACTTCTTAATTTCAGTATGCATGAAAGAGAAACCTTGTCATTAAGACCCGGAGCTCTATAAGAATTCAACCTCAGCTGCCAAATCAATTCCTGTCTCTCTCTAACAGTAACTGGCAAGGGCCCCCTTTTACATCTGATGTAATTTGATTTAAACCCCTAAAGACAAAAGAGTGAGTGGGATTCTCACTACAAATGTTTGGCCAGGGCATTCTCTAACCTAGTCTTCCTTATGCTGTATACATGCTCATAGATCCTTTCTTTCAACTTCCTGTCAGTCTTGCCCACATAAAATGAGGGACAAAGCTGACAGGTAAGCAAGGTAAACTACAGACCTCAAAGAGCATGTATTTCTTCCCTTTATCCTGCAAGTTTTGTTAGCAATTGAAAAAGTAAAAATGTTTACAAGGCTACTTCTACCTCCTTTACAGTTCTGCTGACCAAAAGGACTTTCAGGGAAATTCCATGCTGTGTGAAACAGAACTTAAGGTAGGAGGCAAGTCCAGCCCTCGTAATTCTTAGAGGATAAGCCAGAGGACGTATTGCTGCCACCTTCCATGCACAAAAAAGTCAGTTTGTTGGTTTCTCCTGACAAAAAAGTTACAGTTCTGCTACTTAAATTGTGTTTCATCTTTTAGCTGCAGCTTGGTAATAAAAAGTTACAAATCCTGCAGTCTTATCACAGTTTTATTGCCCTGCATTTTACACTTCATATCTCTGCTGTACTTCACAGAACAACTCATTTGCACGTTTTTTTTTTTTTATTATTTTCTACCTTCACAACTTTTTGCATTCTTACTTAACAGTTATAGTTTTATATTATATCCTTACACTCTCCATTACTAGATTTTTATTTTGAAAGTGATGACTGTTGGTGATAAGGCTAAGGTTGGAAGCTGTAGTTTGTGTGGTACAGGGTTTGATTCCCTCATTTGCCTCCAGTGTGACCTTGTGTGTCACTTACACAGACATTGCTTCCAGGTCTCCCTTGAAAATGGACTGTGTCCAGTGTTCCTACCTTGTGAACAAATAGGACTATTAAGCAGTGCTATCCATAAATGAGAGTTCAATTTTATTAATACACATGAAAGTTCTTAATTGAATCTAATGTCTTCTGAGAACAAAACGAATGCCAGGAGTCTTCTTAAATGTTCTTTCCACACTAACTTCTGTTTACACTGCATTCGAGAAGACTTTAGCAACTGACATTTTAATGGGGCACAATGCAGATGCTGTTTTTCTTTGCAGTGATTTTTATCAACTTTTGATAGTGCATATGTTCATCACAAGGTGCGCTAACTTGTCTGAGTAGAGTACTGAGTATTGTTTGCCTATATCAAGAAAAACAAAAGCCCGTAATGCCCTTGCTGTTCATAAAGAAATCCAAGGCAAACACAAAAAACGGCCAAGTTACGTCCAAACTATTTATTAAAAAACTCAGTACTAAACCACAGCACAGTTCAAAACCACAACGCTTTTGTGGTTTTGAACTGTGCAGTGGTTTAGAACTGTGTTTTTTACTGAGTTTTATAATAAATATTTTGGACATAACTGGGCCGTTTTTTTTTTTTCTTTGTTTGTATTGTTTGCCTATAGTCAGCGCAAGGACTGATAGCAGAGGATCTGGGAAGGCTAAATGTCCACCTTGGCACATTGCATTTTAGTCCCACATTTTGGCGGGTTTGCGTATCCTTATTTTAATGAAGAGATGGTTGCTATTAGATGTTTAGTCAGATCTTCAATTACAATACTTAATTGCTGAGTTTTGCTCCACGTGATTTGTTTTCATTTAGTATTTCTTTGACCATGAAGTAGCAGAACATTCCGTTACTCTGCAGTACTTCTGGTTCCCATATTGCATCCTTGTCTCAGTGTCATGTTATTAACGTCATTAGAATGTCTGGGTCATCCAGGTCTGCTTCGCCCATTTCTGTTTTCACTGGCTTTATGGGCAGAAAAACATGCATTTGCATTAATGGAAAACTAATAGCACTGAAGAAAAACAGATATGCCTTTTGTACTTCCATTTCTGCGATGTATGTTGTGCAGAAACTGGTATTATGCAAATTTTATTTCAACCTAAGATAGGTACCAGTGCATGACGTTAGGATTGTGTTACATCTAAACACATTATTAAGTGTATGTATTTTAACAGGCCTGCTGTAATCTTTAATGTATAAAAATACTCTATCATTTTAAAAATGCAGTAAGTAAGATACTGAAGAATATAAAACATGCAGGTATTATTACACTCCCAGTGACATGTAAGGCACTTGCTGTTTGGTCTTTTGACTGACAACATTTCAGAGAATGCAGTAATATTTGTAAAATGCTTTCTTTTATACCTCATTAGTTACATGAGGTAAATTAAATTGAATTGAAGATTTTTCTCTGCCATTTTTTTCAGACAAAATGCATAGTGACTTTGACATGGCCGAACCAAGTTACATGAAGATGAGCATCTTGCTTGCTGTCTTATTAAAACTAATCTCAAACAAATGCTCCTCTGAGCACAATGTAAAAGTAGTGCTGTACTGAATTAGAAAGGAAATGTCTTCAACTTAGACATTGTCATACTGTGCTGCAATTTCATTTTGGTAATGATAAAGGAAAACTGTGAGCTTAGTTCTTGTATTGGAAAGAGGGCAGACAATTTCTTTCAGAAATGGTTTTGTGCACTCATTTTCACAAAGGAAGGTCATTGCTTAATGAACAAGGACTTTGTCCATGTGAGCAGTAGCCTGAAAAACACATCTACAAAAATGAATTGCGACTGTAGAATATAAAGTGCATATGTAGTATGAAGAGAAATGTAAACCCCATATTAGAAATTGCATTCAGATATTCTGAATTACTGTTGTGTGAAATGTCTTCCCAATGCTTCCCATCACACGTACACACAGTTGCTTGTCTAAAATTCAGAAGATGAATTGACAATATTAATTTGTGCCAGAATGATAATGGCTAGACCACTGAATGTGTGTGTTTGTGCATGTGTGTTCCTGTGTGTTTGCATCTGTAACTGTAGAGGTGGTAGCATCCTTATGACTCTATAATATGAATTACTGAGTGAAGAACAGAGTACTGAATGAGCACATAGAGATGTGTGGTTTTAAAAATGTCACAGCAGTTAGCCCCTCAACATTTCATTACAAATGCACTGATTCTCACTTGATTTAATGATGTGTAGAGAGAGTGTCTTTGACTGCGTTTCAGCAGTATATTTTTGTAGCTAAACACTTATTTCACGATTTCTGGTACTTCATTTCATATATTTACTACTATTGCTTGAAGCACTCATATGATTGTAACCATTAGACTTGCGTAAAAAGTAACACAAAATACAAATTAATGGAAAAAAGAATGCAGTGAATGTAATGAGGATGAAACAACAAAACAGTGGGCCGGATCCCAAAAGAGTTATCTCAGTGTAAGTCTGCCCTGATTCTCAAGGACCTGCTCTTTTTAAGTGACTTACTTTGCCATAAGGCCTATCTATAAACAAGCTTACTACAAGGACCAGATTCCAAAATAGTTGTACTCAGCCCGCTCTTAGTGTAAGTGGTCACTTACTTTGAAAACAGGTCTTCTGGAATCAGGTCCACATAATCTGTTATATTTGGGAATAATTTAGTTATATAAATATGTATATGATATTGTATGTGAAGCATGAAAAATTTGAAAAAAGGACAGAAAATTGTAACATGGAAATTATGAAAAAGATGTGAAAGATCATTTTACAACATAAATATAGAATATGAAAATCTGATGAAATAAAAACATAATTATGGAAAGATAGAAAGGGTTAAAATGCAATGGAAATGAGTAATGTATTGACAATATGATTATAAGTGCATGAATATATAATGGTAGTGTGAAACTGAAAGTGTAAATATTATGAATGTGTAAGTATAGATACTGTGAAATATGTATAATATTAGATCAACTCCTGCTCTTTTTTTACTTCAGTAAGTGCCATGGGATCTTGTACATATATACCTGAACCACCACCAACTCAGGCAGCTTGTACCTCAGTTTAAAGTTTTATTTGAAAAATGGTGCACTTCTCCTTTATGTTACCCAGTAATATCAATATTAGAAAAAAATAATTAAAGTACCTGATGTGGGAATAGAACCCAAAGTGTTCTGATCTTCCAGCACAAATGTGAGTCTGCTACCTATTGAGCTACTGATGTTTTCATCTGGGGGTTGTGACTAAGGGAGATAATGTCGGCACAGCTATCTGGAATTTTGTAAATAATTGTATGTCATTTGTGAATATCAGCATGATGTATATAGAAGTGTGACAAAGGGAGATACTGCCAGCACAGCTATCTGGAATTTTGGAAATGGTAATGTGTCATTTGTGAATGTCAGCATGCTTCATGTAAGCTGCTTGTGTTAGAAATTTATTAGAACTGTATGTCATGTATATATCAAACTAGGTTTGGACAGATGTGTGCTGAAAAGATATTTTATAAAGGACTGAACTTAAAAATGGATCCACAGTGTGCCCTACTGGAAAAGAACAGAAGTGTACATACCGTATTGCAATTGTGTAAATATATATATTCTAACAGTGGAAACTGGGATACAGGAGGTTAACCTCAGTCTCATTAATTTCAGAAAAATAGTTGAAATAAAATTACTTTATGGCAGCAAGGAGACACAATGTCTAAAACGTGGGAACTTTCTGTATTGTCTTGGAAGTTTTTTTATTGTTTTAGGACTTCCAGCATCTATCAAAGATCTGAGAAAAAGCCCTTGTTTCTGTATTTTCACAGGTAGATGCTAAATATTGCTTGATTCCAGCAGTGGGGTTTTACCTGGGATAGAGTCAGATGACAAGAAATTATGTCATTTTGCAAGCTATCCCAGCAGTAATATTTGAAATATTAATTTGAGAGGTCTCTGGGAGAGGCACAGCATTCTGTATTCTGTCTTTGACCTGACAACAACAACTAGAGAAAACCCATTCACCGCACATTTGCCTTGTTCTTAAGTAAGTTAACTATGGTATAGTAACTCTCTTAGATACAGTCAGGAATACAGCAAAGCTTAGACATTTTCCTTAATTTGACACTGTCCAGTAATGTTATTTTAAATATTTCATGTGGTTTTGAACTCTGATGTCACTGTGAATATACTTAGTATTCTCTTGTTCTTTTATTATTTATTATTAAATATATTTATACTTTTAATTGTGGCTGAACTGTTTAGAGATATTTAAGTTCTGAGAGTACTTGCATATTTTTTTGGAGATGTGTAGGCCACTCTTAATAGCCTTGCTGTTGGTCAAACTACCATTTGTATTAATAGTAACATTACGCAGTAAGCTTGGACACCCTTTGTTAAGGGCCTTAGAGTAATCTATAAGGAGTTGACTGGTGGCAGTGATAACTACCTTATAGTCTAGGAAAAGGGGAGTATAGCTAGTAAACCTGTGCCGGCCTTTCCCAGTTGTGTTTGTGTGTAAATCAAACTTCAAAGAGTGTGTTTGTGAACTACTTGGGCAAGGGCATGAAGCACTGGTGGAACAGAAAGGGTGCTGGAGGTCTTGGCTTGGCCACTCAGCTAAGATCTCAGCTCTATAGCTGTGCCAGTAGGGAGTCTTATTGGGGATCTGGAGAAAGAGGGAGAAAGCAGCCCTGGACTGATTGCTGCCTCTGTGTGCTCTTAAGGGGAATTGCACTTGATGCAGAAAGCTGCTTCTGGAAGTACTGTGTGTAGCTCGTCATCCTTTCAGTGTACGTCCACTACTGCTGTCAGTGCTGAGGATTGAGGCTCCTTGATTATTGGTCCAGTGAAGGGGCATCACGGGGGCACACCTCTTAGAGATACATCCTGGCGTGTGCCCTGCAAAGCATAGGATCTGAGTAAGCTAGGAATAACATGCTGTATCAGAGATGGAGCAAAACAAAAAATATTTATTGTTAAAATATCTGTTAACACTAGCCTAATGAAAGCTATTTTACAAATTATCCATGTTTATTCATGTCATTATGTGCACTATTTTAAGGGCACCTTCTCAAATGTACAGAAATGTAAATGAAAGGAGGAATTTTGACTGCCACTGTCCCACCCTCACCAATGTCAATAATGATAACTAAAAGTAAATTCTGAGTAGAAATGGAAAGATAAGCTCAAAGTAATAAGAAACAGCACAATGTATTTTACAGTAAGAGGCTGATAAACATAGTTCTGCTTTTCTTTCCTTAAAGCATTTCACCTACAGGCTTCCTCCCACACTGTGCATCCAGCAGAGGTTAGTACACTGTAGTTACATTTCAGGAGCATGCAGTAACACTTTATAATACACCAATGAATGTCCTCCAATATTGGACCCAGCAGTAATGCATATGAAATATTTTCAAAAAAGGCAAGTCATGACTTTTATTTCCAGTCTTCATTTCTTTCCTTGTTTCCCTTGTTGAAGACATTATTTGGTAATTGTTCTTTTTGCTTTAAAATGTAATTCTTTACATGTGATATATGGTACTGTATCTGAAGGAAAACAAAGAAATGTTACTTGCTGTGCTATATAGTCAAGAGGTGCGTCTGTTGCTTGTGAGCATAGCCATCCATTTCTTTCTCATATTGTTCTGATGTCGTTTTACTATAAGTTGTTACACTCTTTTTGCCCTGGCATGACAGATATATTTGTCTTCATTCCAAAGGTCATGAACAAACCCACTCAAGGTATCATGGGAGCTAGTGATGCGACATACACATTCTTGCTGTTCATAGACAATGATTTATTTCTACTGTATGCATTGTGAAGTCTTTGTCTCCCCAAAGGCAGTCCATTTAACTCAGATTTACTTCAGTATGCTGAAACATCAGAGTGCTTAGTGTAGTTTGTAAAGCATGATTGGACAAAAATAAACAGGATCTGCACTAAAGGAACTCTGCCTAGGACAATGCAACTGCTACAGACATTAACTGCTCTACACCATATAATTCAAAAATAAATTTGAAGACTGATACAGTGACTCTTACATTAAGGTTAGCAGGTCTTGTATTTAAAGTTCTTGGGTGATGGAACTCTAAAAACGGGCATATTGTCTTTGTCAAACTTTTACCAGACATTTGACATAATGTAGCTGTATTTTGTATATGGGTCTTTGTGTACATACATGACATTCTGGCATTATTTTACTCCTGCTTTGTGTGAATGCAATTTTTTTTTTTTGCTGTCATTTTGACCCATTCCAAATACAGACTATCTAAATCATCCTTCCTGGTTGACCACTGACCTCCTTGTTACCTGAGGTTCAGCTCATTTGCTCTCTGAGGCAACAACCGAGTGAAACTGAGGGAGGAGCTATAATCTGTATGATGAGGTCAGATTTTGAATGTAAGCCATACAACATAGGTTCTCTCTGTGTGCTATAATTAAAACATCTGCCTCCTTAAAGAGTTATACCCTTGTAAACCAGTCTGGATGACTGGATGGGTGTTCATGAATATTTTCCTGGGCACATGAGGAAATCTACTTCATGGCAGTCTTTGCTATCCTCTCATCAGTAACGGGTGAGGTGGCTAAGCATCTCAATGGTCTCTGTGGTCAATAAACGTAGTAAGAACCCCTAAACCTATGAAGGAAGCAACCCCATACATTTCCAGTTCTTCACAGAGATTCAGGCATGGGGTGTGTGCAGAAACACATGCTCTTCAAACCTGTCACTTTAGACACACACACTTACAAATATTCATCTGCCCTCTCATACCAGCTCTAACAGGTACCTGAGTCACTAATCTAATTCAGATTTCCTGGATCTAAGACAGAACTTTATTTCTTTTTACGAATGGAGCTAGTTCAAAAGCACTAAGAAGCCAGTCACCTCAAAATCACCAGACTGCATTTGTAATAGAAGTATTTAACTGATTAGTTTTGTTATAATTGTTCTGTCTTCTGTATCTGAATTATAGGTTAGTAGTACTATAGGTTAGTACTAGGCTAACTGCCTTTGCGGGCCATTTTAAGCCTAGCCAAGTATCCCTTGTGAGACTCAAACCCTGCACCTTGTGTTTATAAGGCAAACACCTTAGCCATTAGGCCACCCTCCCAACCCAAGTAACCTACCTGAACCCAACCTGAAGAAATACCTACCTAAAATATCTCATTTAGTGTCAGATATCAAAGACCTTTCATTATCTGTCCTTGTGCCTTGATTCACATCACATGTACTGGATATCTCTTGCAGCAGAATTGTGCACTACTGATGTTGTTGCAACATTTATAGGAAGTGATCCTGTCAGTGAAAACAGGTACACCACAGGTCAACCTTTTCTGGTACACACAAGTTACTTTTACTAGTAAGAGACTGAGGCGAGAAAGTCAATACACCAACCAGGGGTGCAACCATACTAGATCTGGTTCTCACTATTATGGGAGAGTGCTGCACACCCTCTACTGTAATGTCTTCCCTGGTAAGGTGAAACCACAAAATGGTCTCCTTTGAAGTAAAAATAAAACCTAGACCCGCCCCCCCCCCCCCCCCCAGCTAAACCTGGAATATTCAGGAACTATCTAAGGCTAACCTCCTGCTGTTAAGTCATAACCTGGCGCAATTTGAAGTTCCCATAAACCCTGAGAACACTGCTGCCTGTGCAGAACGTTTCACAGAAACCCTGCACAAGCATGTTAGTAGCTGCAAAGAGGCAGCTGTGCCCACCCTGGTGGAATCACAGAATCACTAGGCTGTATAACAGAAGCAAGAAAATCATGGCAAAAATTAGGAGGTGCAGCATCCAGCAGGCTAACCACATTCTCATCAAACCAAACAAATATCTCAGAGGACAAATAAAGTCTACCAAAGCCAGATCTGAGGAGAATCTGGCCTCCTAGGCCAAGGACAACCACAAGGCATTCTTTAGCTATGTCCACAACCTCAAAGGCAGTACACAATTGTGTGCAGAGCTCATTGTAAATGGAGCCACCTATACCAAGCCAGAACATATAGCAAACCTACTGGCCAACAAATTCAGTTACAACTTTACCCCTTTTTCCCCCCTCAACCTTCCCTGAGGAAATGCCATGTAATATAACTCTCCCTGCTCTCACTACGGAAAAGGTCCTTAATGCGCTCTCTAAAGCCAAGGACACTGCATCAATTGGCCAGACAGTATCCCAGGATGCCTTCAAAATAGCATGAAACTGAAATTGCTATTTAACTATAGCATGCAAACAGGCGTTGTGCGATGTGAATGGACAACAGCAACAGTCATCCCTTTTGCACAAAGGTGGGCCCTCTACAGACACTGGAAAATACAGACCCATAAGTCTCACTAGTCTTATATGTAAAGCCATGGAAATGGTCAATAGAGATATAGTAAACCTACAGACACTGTACCCAACCCAGTTTGGTTTTGTCAAGGCCAGATCATGCCTACAGAAACTGGTGGACTTTTTGAGAAGGTCCCCAAAGCAATGAATGAGGGCAAATGGTTCACACTGCCTAATGACCTGGTCAAGGCATTTGACACAATACCCCACTCAGGCATTGTTGACAAACTCAAAAAGTTAGGTACAAACTCATATGTCACCCAGTACATAGCCAATTGGATCACAGATAGAACCCAGGAAGTTAGAATTGGGATGTCCACTTCAAAGAGGCCAGTCACAAGTGGAGTCCCTCAGGGATCAGTCCTTGGACTGCTCCTTTTTGGCATTTAGTTCTCTGAAGTCAATGCAAATGTCATTGGTCTTTGGTTGACTACACTTGCAGATTATTGCAAAGTAGAAGCTGTCATTGAATCCCACACTGACACAAATGTTCTCCAGGAGGGGCTGACACAGACAAACAACTTTTGTCAGAGCCATAGATTAAAAGTAATGCCAAGAAATTCATAATGGTATCCTTGAGGAAGTCATCCACCCCTGGTAACTATCATAATGACAACACACCCCTTAGATTTGACCCAGTAGTCTGAGACTTAGAGACACACATACAACAATATAGCCTTTGACCGTCACGTGTCTACAGAAGAGAGGAAATCATTCTGTGTTGCGCAACTTATAAACAAAGGTATGGCATCTAAGTCCAAGAAGTCAATTGTTCAACTGTATTCGGCATTCATCAGACCTATCATTAAGTACAATGCCTCCTTTGGTATGTTCCTAACCAGGCATATCCAGCAGTTGGAACTTCCACAGAGGTTCCTCACTAAAAGAGCACTGGGATTAAGTAAAATGTCCTATGCAGACTGCCTCAAGGTATTCTGTCTTCTTCAGGGTTTTTAGGGGAGACCTATGCCTGCCATACAGGGCATTGTCATACCCAACTTTGATGGACCTCCTGTATATCTGCAAAACAAACAGCACCACAATTTCCTGTTCTAAAGACTTAAACCTTGACTGTGATATAAAAAGGACCTGCTGGAGAGACAGGCAAGTATCCCAAAGATTGCACCGTCTCTGGAACAATCTTGCCATCCATGTGAAGCAGAGTTCCTCCCTAACCAAATTCAAGTGCAACCTGGGCAATTGGATGGGGAACAGGAAATTCATCCCTGGTTTGGTGAATTTCCTGGTTTGGCATCTATGTCTCTAATGGACACAGACACCCTGTAAATGGTTCTTCTCCCAGGCCCTAGTTTGTAAATGTTTCATCTCCCAAGCCCCTGCTTACACTTATCAAGGGTATCAGAACTTGGCAGAGATTTAGAATGCATGGATAGGCTTAAAAAGGCCCTTGTGGTCATTATGAACCTATGAACAAGAAAGAGTGCTAGGAACATTTGAACATACCTGTCTATTGGTAAGCAGAATTAAAACTGCCAAACTGCTAACTCCTTTACAGTTGTTTGCAGATCTCCTGCCTAGAGTTCCATAAATGCATGACGAAAAAAAAAAAAAACTTAGTGTTCAGCCATTCATAAAATCTATTTCTGCCCTCCAAATTGTATTGTTATCTGTGCTATGAATATCTCTGCCTAAACAAAACAATGGCAGGCATTCATTGAAGTGTTTCAGTTCAGTGGGACTTTATGGAGTTAATTTTTGGAAAAATACCATAAGAAAAATACTTTTGAAAGAGACGGAAGTGTAATTGCATACCTGAATGCATGACCTCATTCACAGGCATGTTTAATGAGAACCTTCATAAAACCTTTGCTCTGGTGGGATTTATATTTACATATGCAAAGCCATAGCTATGGTTGGGTGAGGGTGGAGTGACTGCCCTGGGCACAAGCGGTTAGGCAGCATGAGCAGCAATGAAGAAGAGGTGCCAGTTGGTAACTTAAGTCATTTTTGTAGTCACTGTTTTTCTATGGCTGGGTACCAAGTGATCCTCACTCTGGAGGAGTTTTACTTTTCTTTTTTCTTTACCCTTTTTAACTCTTGTCTGGGGACTTTTGTTTTTGGCTGTTGAACTCTTGTTGAGATCTAAATTAGGGGACTGCTCAGGGTACCAACTAACCTAGCCACAGCTCTGCATATATGTCTGTGTATGTGCTTTACACATTCAGACATATACACACACACACACACACACACACACACACACACACACACACACACACACACACACACACCACACACACACATATATGTATGTGTGTGTGTGTATATATATATATATATATATATATATATATATATGTAGCCTCTTATTTGTTTATTGACTGCCATATCAATTTTTTATGAACAAAATGTTTCTAGTTTAAAAGATACTATAAATTTTGATATCTGTGTTATTAATGAATTCAGTTGCCATTCATTGTTTCAGCAGCTTAATACAACGTAATCTCAACAAATGCAGTCACTTGACACTGAATTAGAGTCTTAGAAGTTAAAACAATTGCTTGTGCTTGAAGAATCTGGATAAGCTGTTCTTTTTTCCATTGACTAATGATACGGGGGGCAGCAAGGGTAAATCTAAAAGAAAGAGAGCCAACTTAAAATCTGTTATGATAGGTGGATCCTTCTGTTTCTTCTGTTGCATCTAACACTGTCACTAAGTATAAGTCATCCCTGCCATATTTAAAAAAATATTTTGGGGAACCCTAAAATTGTAGATGCGGAGGTCACAGGCACCACAAATGCCGGGAAAGAGGTAACAATTGCAATCAGCTTCAAGGAACTGTTAACTTGGATGTAATTACTAATAATCTGGTTATTAATTTAACAAGGCATGGTATTGATGATGAATCTATCAGTTTCTTGTTAAATAAAGGTTTGAGTTTTATCCCTACCACTTTTTTAACCATCATTGACCTCATAGAAGATATCAGATAGAGTTTTGAATCCTAAATGTTAATATTCAACAAAAAAAAAAAAACATTAGCCTGTCATAGATAGATGAGATTTTTGTTTTTATGCATAATCTTTTCAACTGCCCTATCTGCCTGTTTTTGAACAGTCACTTCTAAATGAATTCTGTAAAAATCACAGATATAGGTTCATAGGTTCATACTAGGCTATCTGCCCTAGGGCATTTATAAGCCTAGCCAGAGTGTGTTTGGCTTTCACCACCCATTTTAAATTAATTTTGCTATGCCCTTTTTCGAGGTTAGTATACTGTGCCTCTGTCTAACAGTGACACAGAAGTGATACCCGGGGTAAACCTACGATCTCCCATCCACTCATCAAGATTCCTCTTGAAGAGAGTCAGTGAGGGACTCTGCCTAACCTGGACTGGGGTTTTATTCCAGAGTGAAGGGAGCCTCTGGGTTATGAATCTGTCCCTCCAGCATGTCCTATTTATTTCAGTGCTGAGATTCAAGTCTCTTGAGCGCGTAGCTCGATGGGATTTGGATTTTCTGAGGTGCAGCATGTCCATTAATTCCGGGTTGGACATGGCTTTATACGTCAGGCACAGATCGCCTCTGAGCAGGCGGTATGCCACTGAGTAGAGCTGGAGGTTCTTTAACTGGGCAGCATATGGCATCTGTTTGAGCCCTTTGATCCTCTTGGTGAGGTACTTTTGGGGTCTATCCAGTTGCTGCAGGTGTCTGGTAAGGTACATCCCAAAAGGGGCATTGTACTCAATTATGGGCCTGATGAGGGATGAGTAAAGAGGCACAATGACCTCCCCTGATCTAGATGTGAATCCCTTCATGATTAGGTGGGCTATATAAAATGTTTTTCTAACCACTTTGGCCACGTGGTTGTCAAATGAGAGATTGCTATCAACTTGGGTCCCCAGGTCCCTAATTACTTCTTCTGTACTTAATGGATTACCACCTATGTGGTAATTTGTGGGCACTTTGTTTTTGCCAAAGGGGATGACTATACACTTTTTGGCGTTTAGCTTGAGGCCATGGCTCTGGCACCAGTTGTCTGTTTCTATGAGGCCCTTTTGGAGGATGCTTGTGTCGGTTGGAGAGTCGATTATGGCGCCCAGTTTGCAGTCATCTGCGAACTTGGTCAGCCACAGTCCTTCCGTGTTGGCCTGTACCTCTGAGAAATATATACCGGACAAGAGAGGTCCCAGGACTGAGCCTTGTGGGACGCCACTTGTAACTGGTTTGGAGTCTGACATGGCTCCAGCAATTCTAACCATGTGGGTTCTGTCCTTGAGCCAGTTTGCAACCCATCTAGTGACATAGGGGTTTATATTTAAGTTGGTGAGCTTATCTATAATGCCCGAGTGGGGTATTGTATCGAAGGCTTTTGCGAGGTCCAGGTAGGCTGTGTGGACCACCTTCCCCTCGTCAATGGCCTTGGTGACTGTTCGACCAGGTTTAAGAGGCAGGATCTGCCCTTAAAGCCAACTGGGTAGGATCCAGTGTCTGTAGGTCCCCAATATCTTTATTTATGAGGTCCATGATGATCCTTTCCATAGCTTTGCAGACCAAGCTAGTCAGGGTTATGGGAAGATAGTTTCCAGGATCCGTTGAGGCACCACCTTTATGGAGAGGGACCACTGTTGCTGTACGCCACTCTTTGGGTACATATCCTGTAGTAAGGCTGAGATTGAACAGTAGTTTTATGTTTGGGTTTAGCTCTTCTTGGAGTTCATGTAGGACGCAGCCTGGGATACCATCTGGTCCCATTGATGCTGTGTTTTTTGCTTTGTAGAGGGTGGCTCTTACCTGAGCATCTGAGATGTCAGGGGGGCAGCACTCTGCTGGGATAGATATTTGCCCTTTGGTGGGGGTTTGCGCTGAACCTTTCAGCTAGGATGTTGGCAATGTCTGTGGGTTCGGTGTATTTTTTCTCATTTTGGACTAATTCTGAGCATATCTGGGAATTCCCACCCAGGTACCTAACATAACTAAAGAAAGCCTTGTGATTATCCTTAGTGTCCTGTGCAATTTTTCTCTCGAAGCTGGCCTTAGACGATTTTATGAGTGCCCGTAGTTTTTGCTAATACTGATCAGAGATGCCTTCCTTTTTGGGATTTTGCTCTATCATGTAGTAGCTTCCTCCTTCTATTGTATAGTTTGTTTATGGCTGGGGTCCACCAGACAGGACGTCTGCCTTTGGAGGATTGGGTCTTGGTTTTATTTGGGATTGCATGATCCATGCATTCCTGAAGGTGTTCATAGAATGCGTTTATAAGGGATTCTGCGGTCTGGGCCGTATTTTCCACAGGCCCGGGGGCTTTGAAGGATTCCACCTCGGTTTTGAGGAGAGTGAAATTTGCTTTAGAGAAGTTTTTCACTATGGTTTTCTGGGCAGGGGGTGGGGTCGGGATGTGAATATCCAGTGAGATTAGTTTATGGTCTGATCTTACCAGTGAGGGATACACTTCTGGTCTGGAGCATAAAGTCCCCATGTTGGTGATGATCAGATCCAGTATGTTTTCCCCTCTTGTGGAAGTGGTAACAAGTTGTTCCATGGCATTTGAGTTTATAAATTCTAGGAACCTTTGGGCTAGGGTGTTGGAGCTAGAGTAATGCTCCCAGTCTATGTTTGGGTAGTTGAAGTCGCCCAATATAATGGTGTTTGGAGATACCTTCATATTTTCCAGTGTTCTCAGGAAGGCCAAGTGGGATTCCTGGGTTTGGGAGGGTGGTCTGTAGCAGGCTATAAACTGGAAGGCAGTTTTATCACTGTTAGTTGCACATGGATAGTCTCTGATGCTTCGTGCTGTGCCACCAACCTGGAGGTGTGGGTATCTTTGACGAATATTGATACTCCCCCTCCTTTTGTGGTTCGGTTCAAGTTTTGGGGCCGAAAAGCATGGTATGAGGTATAACCTGGTAGTGCTGGGGTGCTCTCGGGAGCCTTGAACCAGGTTTCTGTTACTGCACAGATATCGATGTTCTCCATGCTAAGGAGAGTTTTGAGTGCGTGCATCTTGAGGTTTAGACCTCTGGCATTGAGTAGCATTACTGTTAGTTTCTTATCCCTTGTGATATCTATGGAGGTGGGTTTGTCTTTTGAGCCTTGCCTAAAAAAGGCACTATGGGGGTAGCAAGAGCCTTTGCCAATATACGAAAGCCCAGGGGTGACAGGTGCAAGCCGTCCCTAGCGAAGCATCGTGGCTTGTCGAGCATGTCATTCTAGGCTGACAGGCATTGGATCCCCTTTGAATGACACCAATACTTAAGCCAATTGTTGAAATTGATCATCTTGTCTTCATATTGTGGCATCATTCTTGGTGAGGGTAAGATGCTACTCAAGGTCAGGGTCATACCGGCCTGGGCTACATGCTCAGACAGCTCCTCTATGTCTCTTTTCATGTAGTCCAGGGAGGTACATCTCAGTCATTCACACCAGCATGGACAATGACTGAGTCATATTTGTACTTGCCTTGGAGTGACCTGAGTGCTTGTGTTATGTGGCGGATCCTAGCGGCCGACAGGCAGCTCACTGTGACCTTCTCCTTGTTCAGCCTGGTGAGCGGGACGTCAGTGTGCCTGACGATAGTCACCTTTTACAAGTGTATCAGGTGTGTTGTTTAGCCTTAAGGGCTGTGACTGTTCGGCACACTGGCTTTGTGAGCTATGTGTTGCATGCATTTTGCTTTGGGGTAGCGGTTGCTTGGGTGTCTGCTTTGGAGGTCTCTGCTGCTTAGGTAGATTTTTATTTAGAGCCTCTGAGTATGTTTTTGTGTGTTTATGTGTTTGGTTTGCTGTCGTGGTAGGTCTATGTGAGACTGGAATTGTAGTGAGTGTGGTTTCCTTCTCCTCCTGACTGGTTACGCCAGTACTGAGTTGAGAGAGCTTAGCCTCCAGTTTGGCTATACGGTTGCATCTCTCACGTGTTGGAATTTGTTGGGAGGAGGAGAGGGTTGTCTGTGTACATGAGGCAGTTGTAACATTGCCTCAAGATTCCCAGATTCACCAGCTGGACCGGAGAGGAGATTGACAACTGACCTTTGGACATGCTAGAATAGTATTGGGAATTCCTTTATAATTGAAAAAAGGGCCAATGGGGAACAAGGTACTCAAGGGGAGTTTGTGAGGGTGTAGTGCTTTTAATTTTTTAGTGCTGACTTATATAATTCCTTTAGTGAGCAAGTGCCAGGTAACTTAAATGCAATGTGTTACAGGTAACTTAAATGCAAAAATGACAAACAGTAACTTTCTTTCAAGTGAAACAAGGAAATAAGTACAGTAAGCAATGCAGATATCACTAGGGATCCACAGAAGTGCTGAAAAGCCACGTTTTAGGTGGAATTAGCTTTTCAGGGAAATAACAAGCAAACAAACAACAAGCATACAAACAAAGCTAGATTCAGCAGGCCTGGATCTAGTCTATGCTACAGCAAACAACGTGTACCAATTTCAGTAAGAAACAGTTCAAATATGCAGGCACTATAAGCCCTTAACCAGAAATTCCCAGCTCAGAAGGGCAGAGTCCAGCCTCTCCTCCCACAAGAGTGCAGACCACGAACCTTCTTAATGTAAAATAACTGGCCTGAAGCCCAAGTGCTTAAACCAGAACTAAAAGATATGTTTATGAATTTTGGGTATAACTTATTACATGAAAAATGGGCCTTCGATAAAATATAAAAAATATGAGAGATTTGGTTGCCTGTAACACTGACAAGGAGAATGGGTTGGTTCTGTGTTCTTGGAAAGATATTTTGGAGGTTTGTAAACAACTAACGGCAGACATATTTACATCTAGAATTGGATCCTATCATCTTGTTTAAGAGGTCATTTGATGCATTTCTGTACTACCCATGAAGTTAAATGACAGTTGGTAATAAATTATCTGGTTAGCCAGAGATGTATTCTACCTCAAAGGTCCATAAAGAGGCAACACCTATTCTATTTGTCTCTGGACGGAGATCTCTTATGGAAAGCATATCAGAATGTTTGATAATTTATTTCAAACTGCTTGAGTCATATTAGGGCTAGGTTACATGACTACACAGAACGTCCTCCTTTTATGGATCAGATTCATAATACTACCTTGTCATGTACCTTAGATGTAGAATACCTCTGCACATCTATTCCACATGTCAGTGACAGTGAGCTGTACCCCAGTAACTTTGTTTTATTAGATCAATTACAGATGGTTCATGAAATGAATTTGATACATTTGGATGGAAAATGTTATTTACAGCTTAGGGATATTTCCCTGGATGCAACCTTTGCACTGATTTATGCTGGTCTCTGCATGGGATTTTTTGAACAAATCTATACTTAAGATTTGGATAGTAACATTTTTTTTTATTCTGACCTTGGAAAATGGAGAAAATTTCTTGATGATTGCTGTGCACTTTGAGAGGGCAATAAGTCCCAGTCTGCAATATTTCTTGAATATCACAACTCTAGTAACATGGATTTCAGCTTCACTGCCAAATGCAATGTTCACTACTGACTTCTTGGATGTGAAAGTAATCAGGTTATTAGATGTCACTATGGACACCACCTTATATAAAAACATTTTTCTAAAAATTCCTAGTTACGTGCATTTAGTTACTTTTCTTCAATTATTCTTAAGAATATTTCTTGCTCAGAATTCCTCAGAACAAGCTCTATCTGCGGTGAAGAATCTTGAGTGGGAAATACAGGCCAGTAATGTATGAAAAAGGTTTTTTTGTCTAGAGTTTATAACGACACTGAAGTAGACAGTGCCTTACAGAAAGTTAATACAAAACCTCACTCTGACCTATTTGAATGGAAGATCTCTCTTGGTATATGTTGTTGTGGTGTTTTCTATGTGGGAAAAACCCGAGGACTATTCAAACAGAGATCGTCTTTGCACCTTAGTGATAAGAGATGCTCAAGAGTCCATAGTGCAATAGTACATAATTAAACTAAATTATCAGGGAACTATTTTTAATTTTATAGGTATTGGCGAGATTGTTTCTTCATCTACACATAAAAATGATGAATTGTATGTGCTGCATATCAAAGGAAAAAATTCTATTTAATTTTTGTCTGTTGTGATGTAGGCTTTATATTAAATGTTATGATTTATTTATCATTTAACCAGACATTATTATGGTATTCAGTATATTGCACTGATATGTTGAAAATGCTTCTAAATCAATTGATTCTTAGTATCTCCATCTGTATGCCAAGGAAATGTATATTTTTTGTGATAACTAGATGTCAGTATTTTTTACTTTTTTTTCTGTCAGTTCAATGCATATCTATAATTTTTTGTACTGTAGGTTTTTACATTGAATTTAAATTAATGTAAAAAAATACACAACTGTATAAATTAATTTATAAATTGTAAAAAGTAACAAAGAAGCAGCATGGGCGATAGAGTCACACAAAATAGAGTCAAGTCAGGTCTCTCAGGTATAAATCCAAGATTTTAATTCACTGCAGGTCAGATAAGCGCTTTCACTCATTTAATAGAGCTTCCTCAGATCATATAATAAAGACCTTCATTCATATAGGCTGTATTTATACAGAAACTAAGGTCTCCAATAGCCTATCAAATGCATCTACTTACTTATATATTCATGAGAAAACATAAAAAGTAGTAAAAACAGTATGAAAAAATAACAGATAACATATCAAAAAGCAAACATCTAAAAAGCTATATAAGGTTATCACTTATATAAAGTCATATTAAAAATTGCATATTTGAATTATTCCAGAGACAGGATAGAATTCCTTGACTTATATGTAGAGAAGTTAGAGTGTGGGTTGATTAACACAGGAGTCTATAGGAAACCCTGTTATTTTAATAATTTGTTACAGCGTGATAGTATGCACCCACGGCACATTTTTAGAAATATTATTAGAGGCCAGGGAATGAGAACATCTCGGTTAAATGCCACTGAAGAAGGCTTTATAACAGAAGTGAGTGATTTAAAATTGAGATTAGAAGAACGTGGCTACGGCTCACAAGAGATTGATTCTAATCTTTTGGACGTCAATGAGCTCAGGCTCAGCAGGGCCGCTCCTTATTTTGGACCGGCTATTAATGATATGAATACTATTGTAGATAGAGGTAGAGATGGAGGAACAGCTCGTGTTAGAATCTCCTTACCTTATAGTACTGACTGTCCAGCAATTAGAAACATTATCACGAAACACTGGCCTATTCTTTGCACTGATGATACTATTGGCAAGCTTGTGGGTACTAAACCTTCCTTTTTATATAGGAATAAGCTGAACCTAAGGAGAATGCTGTGCTATTCAAAGAGAGATGAACGGTCCATGAGTTCTAAATATACTAAACCATGTGGACATTGTAATTATTGTAGTTCTCTTGATACCACTCCCTTCTTTCAACATCCTGATTTACACACAAGCTTTAGCATACATGCTGATGCCACCTGTGAAACCATTCACATAGTCTATTTGGCAGTCTGTCAAGTATGTAATGCATTCTATGTTGGTAAAACGAATCGTCGTTTTAGGGATAGAATACGTGAACATCTTTATCACATTAGGAAAGCTTCATCACATAATGCTTTAGCCAAACATGTGGCTCAGGCTGGAACTGAACATTATTTCCTATTTAGAGCACTTGAGACAATCAAACCTGATATACGTGGGGGTGACATCAGGAACCACACGGAAAGCAGAGAGAGTAGGTGGATAGTCAGATTGAGAGCAGACAGGGGCTCTGGTCTTAATGAGAGAGCATCGATTAAGCCCATATTAAATAAACGTAGGAATGTGAAAATATCATAATCATGATCATCATAAGTGTCTATGTATACCTATATATATGTTTTTAGGAAATCTTTAAGTTGATTTTTAAGCATATGTTTATATGCAATTTTTAATATGACTTTATAGAAGTGATAACCTTATATAGCTTTTTAGATGTTTGCTTTTTGATATGTTATCTGTTATTTTTTCATACTGTTTTTACTACTTTTTATGTTTTCTCATGAATATATAAGTAAGTAGATGCATTTGATAGGCTATTGGAGACCTTAGTTTCTGTATAAATACAGCCTATATGAATGAAGGTCTTTATTATATGATCTGAGGAAGCTCTATTAAATGAGTGAAAGCGCTTATCTGACCTGCAGTGAATTAAAATCTTGGATTTATACCTGAGAGACCTGACTTGACTCTATTTTGTGTGACTCTGTATCGCCCATGCTGCTTCTTTTTTACTTTTTAATATTATTCAGTTTATTTGGAGCATTGGGCGTTTGTCCTGACCATCAGCGAGTGATTTTCTCTCAATTTATAAATTGTATTTGGTCTCCTTATTACCTACAATCTAAACAACAGTCCCACTTTTGTAGTATATAAAGTTTAAGCAAGTCTTGATGACGTCAGTGCTGAAGTTCTGTTTCATGGAGAAAACTAGTTTTTTGGGTGTGTATCATCCTATTATATTGCAATCATCTAACTTGACAGTCTGGTGCTATGTTTCTTTCTTGTCCTTGTTATATAAGTAGTACATTCCATACAATATAATTTTCTTATTACTTATTCATAGGGTCTCTTGTCACTTCCCCAGCATGATGTCAAGCTTGTTTTCTAGGGCCTTCACTCATCCATGTAATGTGTATAATATTTATCCAGAGGCACCCTTTGACCTCCTGTAATGGTAATAGGCATGCGTTGTGTCCATACTGTATCCTACCTAACATAATGTTTAAACACATAGCGTGTGTCTGTGATGCACTGTTTTTTCTCCCCTGTTGTCTGGTAGTACTATTGTCAATGCACTGTTTCAGTTTGGCACACCATACCTGAACGTGGTACCTCTGAGTATTTCATAAATATACTGCTTATACATCCGCGTGCCACTAGCTCACCATAGCTCACTATACTTGAAGTAACCCAGCAGCATATCTTGCTGCAGAGGTGCATTTGGGCATATAAACTCCCCATCTTGATCCACAAAGCACCAGTGAATTGAATCTCCTTCTACAGGATTAGAATGGATCCCTTGAGATGCAGGAAATTTGGCTTGTACCCATAAAAGCATAATATTATGGCATACAGTTTGTTCCAGAACAATGGAATTCCTTTCAGTTGTAGATCAAATGTATTTCTTTGTAATATAGTAAAATGCTCATTAGTGTTTTACTTAAATGCATAAAGCAAATCAGTGTTGTTCCCTTGCACTAATCTGCATTAATGACATGATTGGTGCCTCCCTTGCACTAATTTGTATTATGACATGATGGTGCCTCCCTTGAACTGGTATGTAATATGACATGATGGTGCCTTCCTTGACTTTATTTGTATTATGACATGATGGTGTCTCCCTTGCACTAATTTGTATTATAATATGGTGCCTCCCTTGCACTGAATTTTATTATAATGTGATGGTGTATCCCTTGCACTTAATTGTATTATAACATGATGGTGCCTCCCTTGCACTGATTTGTACTGTAACAAGATGGTGCCTCCCTTGCACTGAATTGTATTAAAAAATAATGTTGCCTCCCTTGCACACATTTGTATTATGACATGATGGTGCATCCCTTGCACTTATTTGTAATATAACATGATAGTGTCTCCCTTTCACTGATTTGTAGTACAACTTTTTTTTAAGTAAATTTTATTAAAGTCATTATTGAAACATACAATTATTAACAGAACTGAACATATTTTATGATAAAATAAGTAAAAAAATACTAATATAAAAGACAAAAAGACAATGAACTATGTACAAAGATGTTCACTATGCTATAAACAAATAATTCTAATTAAAACTGAGTAAGAGCTGATTAATACTTTCAATTTGTAGATTTTTTAATCAATTATATTCATCCAATGATTATACATTACTGTATTCCTACAAGATCTAGACTTAATTGTCATTAATTCTAATTTGGATACTTCCAAGAGAAGATCTAAGTTTTGGAAAAAGGGAATTTGTGATGATTTCCAATTTCTTGTGATTTCTTTCCTGGCTATGGACAGCACATACCAATGGAGTGAGTATTTATTTGATTTTACACAGGATGGAATTGGAGAGTTAACTTTCTACTTACTAAATTGTTAGTTTTATTTATCAGTGAATATTGCTTGTAAGAAATTATTAATATCTTCCCAAAATTTTTTCATGTGTAAACAGCCATAGAAAATATATGCCCAATCAGCATTTTGTAGCTTCATACTTCTCCAACAAATTGTATTTTCTTTAAACATCTTATGTTATATGGAGTAATGAATGATCTATTTAAGAATCTCCAAGTAAACATTCTCCATTTAAGAGATGAAGTAGTTTTGCCAGCAGACTGAAGAAATTTTGATTTATCTTTATCTGAAGGGTTACAATTATTAATGTCAGAGAAATATTTCAAATAATTATCTGGGAATATATCTAGGTCTGATTTAATAATTATATGTATACAAGACAAACTAATTTTAGTTACATTGTTTTCTTGAGTAAGAGCAATCAAGTACTGAATGATTTTGGGAATTACATTTTTAACTGAAGAATGTATTAAATCAAGTTTATTTTTGATATAATTTCTAGCTTCTTGTAAGTCAAGCCATAGTATTGAGTCAAGGTCATTCTCTTCCAATAAAGCATTCTTCTTCTTCTTTTGGCTTTTCCCAGTTAGGGGTCGCCACAGTGGATCATCTGTCCACTCATGATTGGCAGTGGAGTTTTTTTTTACAGTGTCGAGTTGCCAGCCTGCCACCCAACCTTCCACAGAAGGCACACACATGCACACACTCACACCTAGGGCCAACTTAGAGTGTCCAATCCACCTACTGCATGTCTTTGGGATGTGAGAGGAAACCGGAGCACCCTGAGGAAACCCACACGACCACAGGGAGGACATGCAGACTCTGCACAGAAGGCACACCAGCTGAGAATTGAACCGGAGAACCTCTTGCTGTGAGGCAGCAACGCTAACCACTGCACCACATATTTTTAATGGATGGTAATTCATTGTTTTTCAACATTTGATGCCAGTAAATCAGATGTTTTTTGTTCAAACATTGACATTTTATGAAACTTTGTGGTGAAGATAACCCCCCTGTGTGTATGCTATGGGGAAAATAAGGAATAACCACCTTTCATAAAACCGAAATCTAAGAATGAAATTTTTAAAGGATTTTAAAATTATACTAATATAATTTAATATAAAAATTTGAGTAGGACAAACAGAAAAATATTCCTTTAGTTTCCATATGAAAGTGTTATTTACTAAATTTATCTTAGAGGTCATTGTTTAAATTTTGTGATGAAGATAGAATAATGTCCTTCCATTTTGCTAAATATTTGCTGTCTAAAAGATTCAAAATTGTTTTAATAACTGAGGAAATTGAATATATTTCTAAATTTGGTAATGCAATACCTCCATTATCCCAACTGTACATGTGATATGTTAGAGATCCTGGGTTTAATTGGGCACCAAAGAAATTGTTTGATCAAAGTGTTAAACTTTTTAACTATTGTATAGGGTGGAGGAATACAAATAGATTGAACTATGTATAAGATTTTTGGTAGCAGTATCATCTTAATTGATAATTTCTCCTCTATTGAGAATTTTATTTTAGACCATTTATGTATTAGGTTATCTATTTCTGTTACGCTTTTATCGAAGTTCAGTTTTAGTATTTCTCTTATATTCTTAGCGATAATTATTCCTAAATATTTTATTTGTTGGGACTGTGATATATATTTTTCAAATTCATTTGGAATATAAAATTTTTTTTTGAACCAGATAAAAATGTGTTTGTTTTATTGTGATTAAATTTAAGACCTGAGTTTTTTGAAAATATTCTATATCATTAAATAATTCTTGAATTGTTGGATTTTTACCTCCCAAAGTAAGCAGAATGTCATCTGCAAACATTTGAATCTTTGAAGTTTTATTTAGACTTGAATCAAAACCTTTAATATTGCTATTATCTCTAATTAAATGTGCCCAAGGCTCCATAAATAAAGTAAATAAAAGAGGGGATAATGGACGGCCTTATTAAGTCCCTTTAGTAATAGGAATAAACTGAGAAATATTAGAACCAATTCTGACATAAGCTTGAG
The DNA here is from genome assembly GCF_019279795.1 of Protopterus annectens. NCBI lineage: Eukaryota > Metazoa > Chordata > Ceratodontiformes > Protopteridae > Protopterus > Protopterus annectens. The sequence continues at coordinate 153,174,734 of NC_056743.1, read as the reverse complement.
AGCCTATATATAACTGGGTAATAAGATTTATACAATTTGAAAAATTGAGTTCCTGTAAAAGAATAAAAATGTAATCACAATTAACTGTCAAAAGCACAATTTATATCTAAACTAACTATAGTTAGGTTATTTCTTAAGTTTTTAGTTGACTCAATTAATGTTCTTATTCCTTTAATGTTATCGTAAGTTGTTCTATTTATTATGAAACCTGTTTGGTCTTCATCTACTAAGTTGGGAAGAAAATTTTAAGGCTCTCTTCCTATATAGACATGAACATTTTATAGTCTGTGTTTAATAACGATATAGGTCTATATGAATTACATTTTGTAGAGTCTTTTTCAGGTTTTAAAATGAGAGAAATTAATCTATATTTCCATGACGGAGGGATAGGATTTTTATTTTGTATAGTACTGAAAACTGAAAGTAACAAAGTTAGTGCTATATCCGGAAGGATTTTGCAGATTTCAGGAATAATGCCATCATTACCGGGTGCTTTGTTTTGTTTGAGTGTATTAATTTGTTCTTGGATGTCTCTTAATGTAATTTGTCTATGAAGTAACTTAATTTGTTCTTCTGTTAATCTTTTTTTTGAGATTTTATTGATAAAGGTTTGAATATCTTTCTTTGGGTTTATTAGAGTAGAAGATTGGTTTAGCTTAAGGAAACATTCTCTAAATTCAATTAGTTTGTTTGTGTCTTTCGGCTTTTCCCGGTTAGGGGTTGCTACAGCAGAACTCCGGTCCGCTAATGTTTTGCAGTTGATTTTTATGTACCGGCTTGCCAGGCCTGACGCACAACCTAGAACGAAGGTACACCCATTCACGCATGTCTCCATGCAGAAGACGCTCTAGCTGAGAATTGAACCGGACAGCGTCTTACTGTGAGGTGACAACGCTACTGCAGCACCACCACCGCGGACATTATGTTATGTAAATCAGATACAATTTTTTTTCTTTGAGGTGAATGTATTTCTTTAATATAATTGAATTTGTTCAATCTTTTTGCTTTATTGGCTAAAATATTCAAAGATCTGGGATTTATTGAAAAGTTAATAAATTTAAATTTCTCATAGTTTTATGGTTTAGAATCTCAAGATATTTCTTATTTAAGGTTTTCATTCAATTTGGATTTTTCTTGCTAATTTTTTTGATAATGCATGATTCAAAATATCAAGTTTAGTTTGTATTGCTTTTAAATCTTTATCCCATAAAAAGTCTCTTTTTTTGTACCAGTCAATTATTCTGCCATATAAATATGCATTCATTGCATCCCATATAAATATTTCAGGTGTATTATTATTGGCATTAAATTCTAAAAAACTATGAACTTCTAATATGAATGTGTTAAAATCTTTTAATTTAGTGATATATACTGGAATCCATTTTATCTGAACATTGGTGCATGTATAAATGTATATATCAAAGGTTATAGAGTTGAGATCCGAAAAAGAACATGTAATAACTTTTACATTACTTAAAGAATCCGTTAAACTATTAATGATAAAAACGCTATTCTTAAATATGTGCTATGTCTGTGTGAAAAAATTTATAAAATAATGATTCTGGGTCAGCATAATTATCAATGTCTTTCAATAAAAAGGAATTTGTAATTTCATTTAGTAATCTGGCTGAACTCAAAACTTTTCTCTTACTTTTAGAAGTAGACTCTGATCTATTGAATTGCAGTTAAAATCATCAGCTAAAATAATACCCTTAGAAAATTGAATAGTATGATCAGTATGTTGTTGTGCTGAGCACTGTCCAAAGCCAGGGATCCAGTACATATTTATTAGAGTGAATATTAAATTGTTAAATTGTATGACTCTAGAAGCTACCATACCTTTATTATCTTTGTATAAGTCTATTATTTTAGATTGTGGTAATTAATTATTCCAAAGTATTGCAACACCTTTTTTTTGAGTGTTAAGAACAAGGATTGAAAAAGATTTAAATTCTAAATTGAAAATATCTTCAATCAAGTGAGTTTCTTTCAGAAAAAATAATTGTGTAACTGGAGATACTTATTCAAAGACCTTCTCTTATTAGGGTTATTTAGCCAATTTACGTTGAGGCAATGAAATGATGTCATGTTGTAAATTAGTTGGAATAAAATACATACTGATTAAAACTTTTAATAAATTTTGGAATATGAGATGAAACTAGAAAAAAGAAGGGAATACAGCAATTTATAGTGTGTGAAATTTAGAAAAAATATTTGAAGTTAAATGTATTTAAATATCTTTCCACTATACATGTTTTAGTAAACATCAGAGAAAATACTATCAAAAAATTATAACAAACTTCTAACAATAAAACCCTCTAAAACTCACCTGGCATTATAAACTCCTAATTTGAGTGACATTAATCACTCAAATTAATAATCCAGCTAGCAGCATATTTCTATCAAGCTCTGCTAAAATATGAACTATTTCACAATTAGAAACATGGCATATAGATATGAATTTCAATGTTATGCAGAAGTGAGAACTCATCTAATATTCATATTAGATTAACATAAAACAGGTTAACTAGTAACAAATTATAAGAATGAAAAACATATAGTGTTACTAAATGTCTAGTATCAAAATTAGCTATAACAATTAACACCAGTATTGTTTAAAGTCAGCAGAAAAAAATATTAGAGTGTAGAATATCCTTCAGCTTAAGGGCATATTCAGATTATTTAGTTTTAATGAATCAATATCAATACTCAGATGTCACACTTCTTAGTATATTTTTAAGAATTATCTACTAGGACTACAGTCATCATAGTTAAAAGATGATTGGACAATGGTAAAATAAAACACTGGGGAGAAGAAAAGAATTTCAACCAATGTCTGGTGTATATCTGTTATAAAACTATATCCCTAACAACTAAAATATGGAGAGATATATTCAAAAATAAAATTATAAAAATTAATATATAGTAGTATGTATTGAGGTCGACCTTTTTAACCATGAAAAAGTCAAAAGGGCGTACTTCAATTTGTCTTAGAAGGTGATCTCTAGTAGAGAAATATGTTTGTTGGAACTATATTGGAGTAGTACTTGTATGAAAATTAATTACCAAATTCTACCAGCATTAACGTTAACATTAATATATATAGCTGCTTATAGTTTTCAAAATGCAAAATATTGCAACACCCTATCTAATTTTCTCATTATTCTCTAAAAGGGGCCAATAAACTGTGAGAGTTAAACCAGAAAAGAAAACAATATAATTTTTACAAGGTTAATTAAAAGTTTCCCAGACGTATAATTAACACAGGTCAAACAGTTAATGCATTGCTCAAAAAATATTATTCATGAACCTGTAGATCTGTGGATGTGCTAGCATATGCTGAAGTTCTAAACAGCAGCAGCATGAAACATGTTTGCGTCTAATAATTAGTTATTGTAAACTAGTATTCACTTTTGTGTTTAGATTGGAGAAATCATAACCAAATAATTAAAATTATTTATTAAAACTATAGGGCTATGAAAATGACCAGTACTATAAATCAATACTGTTCTAAAATCACTGCAGTCAGCCCAAAACAGGAATACAGCACATGACAGTTAAACCACTATATCATAGTTGTTTGCAAACATCTATTATTTTGAGAAAAACTATATATGAGACACTAAATCAGTTTGCTCATCTTACTTAAACTTTAAAAATACATGAAAGTAAAATAGCAGATTAATATGTTTTTGACCTGGAATTTTTGCAGAATGTCTTGTTACATTTGGCAACTATTTATCTATACAAAGCTGGAAAAAAAACTCTGAGCACACCAGTGAATTTAATCCAAACTTGGTATTATCATTCCTCTAGATTCAAATGTCAGTACCATAAAAAGAATTAAATTCAACCTTATGTTATCTTCAGATATCTTCATGTCAGTAACATAAAGCGACAATTGCAAAAGTGTTAACAACAACTAAGTATAGTGTATTTGTGAAGCAATAATATTGAATGTCAGGCAGAATGAATTCCTATTATAAAACTTGTTGCTAAAATAAAGGTAGAACAAATACTAAGTTATAAATTAATAGAAGATATCCATCAATTAGATTTTATAATATTAAATCTGATATGAACATTTAGCTTGAGTGATAAATATTACTATAGGTATTATTTTATAAAAACAAAAAAAAAAAAAAACCCAACGCTACCTTCCAAGTGTATGATTACAGCATAGGTTCATAGGTTGGTACTAGGCTATTGGCCCTATGGCCTATACAAGCCTAGCCATAACAATTCCCTGGCTATTTCTTCCCACACTATTTACTTCCCTGGACCCCTGTCTAGCAGGGCGACTGACGTGATCCCTGGGGTGAATTTCCTTTCTCCCATCCAATCATCAAGGTTCCTTTTGAAGAGGGCCAAAGAGGCAGTCTGCTTGACATGTATGGCAGTCTATTCCAGAGTCTGGGGAGTCTCTAGGTCAGGAACCTATCCCTCCAGCATGTTTTATTTATTGTGATGACAAGGTTTAGATCCCTGGAGTGTGTGGCTCTGAGGGATTTGGATTTCTTTAAGTGTACCATGTCCAACAGCTCTGGGTTTGACATGGCCTTGTATGTTAAGCAGAGATCACCTCTGAATAGACAATATGCGACAGAGTATAGCTGGAGTTTTTCAAGGAGTAGGGCATCTGCTTTAGGCCTGTGATTCTTTTAGTGAGATATTTCTGCAGCCTTTCCAGTTGTTGCAGGTGTCTTGAGAGGTACATAACAAATGGGGCATTGTATTCTATAATGGGTCTAAAGAGGGATGAGTACAGTGGGACAATGACCTCCTTTTTTCTGGATGAAAACTCCTTAGTGATGAGGTGTGCCACATAGAAGGATTTCCTGACTGTTGAAGCGATGTGGTTATCGAAGGCAAGTCTACTGTCCACCTGTGTCCCTAAGTCTCTTCTCACACTTTCGGTGTTTAGTGTACTGCCACCTATGTGATAATTCAGGGGTACATGTTTTTTCCCAAAGGGAATAACTATACATTTCTTGGCATTGAGCTTGAGCCCATGGCTCTGGCACCAAGCATCTGTTTCTGTAAGGCCCTTTTGTAGATTATCCACATCATTTGGAGATTCAATAATGGCGCCCAGTTTGCAGTCATCTGCAAACTTTGTTAGCCAGAGTCCCTTAGTATTGGCCTGTACTTTAGAGAAGTAGATGCCAAACAAGAGTGGTCCCAGGACTGAACCCTGAGGTACTCCACTTGTCACTTGTCTGGAGCTGGATTTGGAGTCAGCTACTTTTACAGTGTGGGTTCTGTCAGTAAGCCAGTTGGCAACCCATCGAGTAATGTAGGGATTAATGCCCAGCTTAGTAAGTTTATCTATGATTCCAGAGTGGGGGATGGTGTCAAAGGCCTTGGTGAGGTCCAGATAAGCTGTGTGGACCGCCTTACCCTTGTCCACAGCTTTGGAGACTGATTCAAAGAAGTCAGTCAGGTTCAGGAGACAAAATTGGCCCTTCTTGAACCCAAACTGGGTGGGGTCCAGTGTTTGAAGGTTGCCAATGCCTTTGTTTATAAATTCCATGATAATACATTCCATGGCCTTGCAGATCAAGCTTGTCAGACTGATGGGGCGGTAGTTCCCGGGATCCAAGGTGGATCCCCCTTGTGGAGTGGGATAACTGTAGCTGTGTGCCACTCAGTGGGCATGAAGCCTGAGGTTCCCGGGATCCAAGGTGGATCCCCCTTGTGGAGTGGGATAACTGTAGCTGTGTGCCACTCAGTGGGCATGAAGCCTGAGGTGAGGTGTCAGTTAATTTTGTAGTTCATGCAGTACACAGCCCGGGATGTTATCTGGTCCCATGGATGCTGTATTCTTAGCTTTGGAGAGTGCGTTTTTTACCTGTGTGGCCATTATTACTGGAATTTGGCAATCTTCCAGTATTGAGATGGGCCATTTAGGGGGTGAGAGGGGGGTGAAGTTGGCACTGAATCGATCTGCCAGGAAATTGGCAATATCCTTGGGATCAGTATATTTAATGCCATTCTGTTGTAGCTCAGAGCAGATCTGAGCATTGCCATTTAGATTCTTGACATAGTTATAGAATGCCTTGTGGTTGTCTTTGGAATCTTTGGCAATTTTATTTTCATAACTAGCTTTGGAGGATTTTATGAGGGATCTCAGCTTCATACTGAGGCTGGTAAGGGAGTTTTTTGCATCCTGGAATTTTCCTCTTTTCTGCAACAGTTTCTTCCTTTTGTTGTAAAGTTTGTTTGTGGCAGGGGACCACCAGATTGGCTTCATTTTTGTTGGAGGAGAGCATCTTGGTTCTATTTGGGATGGCACAATTCATGCATGAGTGGATGTGCTCGTACAATGTCTTACTGTAGGACTCAGCAGTTGAACTTTAAGTTCCCGTCTGCATGGGTGTCATGAAGTTTGTCACTTCTGACTTGAGTAGCATGAAGTTGGCTTTGGAGAAGTTTTTGTGGCGGTTTCCTTACTGGGGGGTGGAGGTGGGATGTGGATGTTAAGGGTGATTAGCTTATGGTCTGACTTGACCAACAAGGGGGTGACCATAGGTGTGGAGCATCGATTTCCCATGTTGGTAATGACCAGGTCTAGGATATTGGAGCCCCTGGTGGGACAATGGATTAGTTGATCCAGGGCATTGGAATTTATGAACCTTATTGGATTAAGGAATATCTTTATGACATGACAGATATCCTAGGATGACTTTCGAATATTTATTCTAATCACAAAAAACTTAAATATTATAAATTATGATGTAGAAGCCCAGAGATACTTCAGGATTCGGAATCTGCCTTTAAAAAAAAAAAAAAACGCTGAGTCGTCGTCGACATCATGCAGCTCTTGAAGCTGTTCAGAGATGTGTGCGGACAAATCGCTGAGCCAGAGAGGGCAAAGACAGCTTCAGATATTTCTGCGGGAAATTTCACTCCATACAAACAGCAAATTTAGGCTTCTAGAGGATCGAGAGCTGCTCGAGCCATTTCTGCAGCAACTAAAACCTTCACTATAAACCAAGCATACAAATAAAGAAAGAAAAAAGAAAATGCTCCCTCGGATCCATTAAATCTTTGGTTTTGTTGCTAACACAAATCTGCCAACGAACAAAGGTCACTGTAACAGATACAATAGCAAGCAAAAGGGCACCAACTAAAGTCACCTGGCTTAATTACTTAATAAAAACAACATAGGGGAATAAATAGAAATGAAGGTATATCCTAATACCACACATAAGGGCACACAGTCGACTGCTTTAAACAGCAGCATGAACTTGTAAAAAATCATTGCAAGGAACCCCCACACAAAAAATCACCAAAAACATATTCAACACATTTCCAGCATCTATAACTAAATATGAAATAAGAAACAAACCCCAGACAAAAAGATAAAAAGACTGTGAAGATAGAAAGACTTAGTTTATTCATATGTACACTTTAATAATAAGGTAAAGAAGTAAGACAGCAACTGGAATGCCAACCATGCAATCAAGGCAAAATACGGCTTCTTAACATCAATAAAGAAAATAATATGAAAGTATAAGCAAGCATGGGACATTAATCTAAACTTTTTTTTATTATTAATTCCCTTTTGGCATTAACAGGGCAGAATGTTAATAAAACATGTATATATAGGGTAAGTACTAATTACTATATTATACTTTTGGAAATATCTAAGACAGGAAGAACTAACATTAGTGAAATGAGATAAACAAAATGCTAACAGCTATTAAAAGAATCTAAATAATTAATCAATAGATAAACACAAGTTAATAAACACTATAAAATAAAGATTAAAGCAACACTCACCTGTTGAACCATTTTCATTTTCCATGACTTCTGGGTCATAGGAAAGATCATAGATAAATAAAAAAAGCTTAAAATCCATATTATAAAAAGTTATTTGTTTCTTTTTATGTTCAGCTGTTTTCCTTGTACCATTTTCAGCAATCCTTTTAAGACATGAACTAGCCCAGTCCATTTCAACTATTTTTTCCAGTATTTTATTGGATTTTATATATTTGATGGCTGCATCTAGTTCTTCAAATATCTTCGGACCATCTTGAAGAAAGATTTTCAGCATTGCAGGGAAAAGCAGGTGAGATTTTGTGTTTTTTTAAGTTCTTTAAGCTGCTGCTGCTGCTGTGTCTTTCGGCTTTTCCCGGTTAGGGGTCGCCACAGCAAAACTCCGGTCCGCTAATGATTGGTAGTTGATTTTTACATGCCGAGTTACCAGCCCTGATGCACAACCTTCAACAAAGGTACGTCCATACACGCATGTCTCCACGCAGAAGACGCTCTAGCTGAGAATCGAACCAGACAGCGTCTTACTGTGAGGCGACAACACTAAGCAATAGTAAGAATTGTTTCCTTTTAGTTATGACAGAAGAAGAATAGTCATTATCAAAATGAATGATGTTATCTTTGTATTTGATAGGTGATCTAGCCCATGCAGTCTTCAAAACTATTTCTTTATCATGAGTGGATAAGAATTTGACTCTGACTGATTTAGTGGAATTTCTTTTGGCATTTTTAGATTCAGACAAGGACCTGTGGGCTCTTTCTATACCAAATAAAATCACTTCAGGAAGCTGTAACATTTCAGGTAGCCATGGTTACAAATTTCTCCAGTTTATTTTCTTCCAGATTATCAGGTAGCCCAAAGATTCTGATGTTATTTCTTCGAGATCTATTCTCTAGATCATCTATTTTTGATTGAAGCAGGGTATTTTGCTTTAGGAGAAATTCCAAGTTATGCTCATTTTGCTGTATTCTGCTGTCCATGTCATTTAATAGGTTCATAGGTTCATAGGTAGATACTAGGCTATCTGCCCGAGGGCATTTATAAGCCTAGCCAGAGTGTGTCACGCCCCATTGATTAATTAACTGAGCCTCTGTCAAGCAGAGCCAATGAAGTGATCCCAGGGGTGTACCTTCTGTTACCCATCCACTCGTCAAGGCTTCTCTTGAAGAGTGTTAGTGAGGGGCTCTGCATAATGTAGTTAGGAATTTTGTTCCAAAGCATGGGGAGTCTCTGTGACAGGAATCTATCCCTCCAGCATGTTCTATTTATTGTTGTGGCGAGGTTTAGCTCACTAGAGCGCGTGGCTCGCAGTGACTTGGATTTCTAGGTGGAGCATGTCCATCAATTCTGAGTTGGACATGGCTTTGTAAGTCAGGCAGAGATCACCTCTGAGTAAGCGATATGCCACTGAGTACAGCCGGAGTTTTCTCAGTCAGGCTGCATAGGAGATATGTTTGAGGCCAGTAATCCTCTTGGTGAGGTGCTTTTGTGCTCTTTCAAGCTCTTGGAAGTGTCTTGTGAGGTACATCCAAATGGGGCATTGTACTCTATGATGGGTCTGATGAGTGATGAGTAGGGGGGCACTATAACCTCTTTATTTCTAGATGTGAACCCCTTAGTAATTAGATGGGCCACATAGAAGGATTTCCTAACTACTTTGGCAATATGATTGTCAAGGGAGAGATTACTATCTACCTGGGTCCCCAGATGTCTTATTACCTCTTCTGTATTAAGGGGGCTGCCGCTTATGTGGTAATTCGTGGGTGTTTTGTTTTTCCCAAACGGGATGACTATGCATTTTTTGGCATTTAGCTTGAGGCCATGACTTTGACACCAGGTGTCTGTCTCAGTAAGGCCTTTTTGGAGGATGTCCGTGTCAGCAGGAGAGTCAATTATGGCTCCCAGTTTGCAGTCATCGGCGAACTTGGTTAGCCATAGTCCTCCTATGTTTGCCTGTACTTATGAGAAATATATGCCAAACAGTAGGGGTCCCAGAACTGAGCCTTGCAGGACACCACTTGTGGCTGGTTTAGAGTTAGACCTGGAGCCCGCTATTCTTACCATGTGAGTTCTGTCTGTAAGCCAGTTGGCAACCCGTCTTGTGACATAGGGGTTTATGTTCAGACTGGTGAGTTTTTCTATAATACCCGAGTGAGGAATGGTGTTGAACGCCTTGGCGAGATCAAGGTAGGCTGTGTGAACCATCTTTCCCTCATCTACGGCCTTGGTAACTGTCTCGAAGAAGTCAACCAGGTTTAGTAGGCATGATCTGCACTTAACAAAGCCGAACTGGGTCAGGTCAAGTGTTTGGAGGTTCCCAATGTCTTTGTTAATGAGTTCCATGATGATACGCTCCATAGCCTTGCAGACCAGGCTTGTCAGGCTTATGGGGCAATATCCATGGTCAGTTGTGGCTCCTCCTTTGTGGAGTGGAATAACCATTGCTGTGCGCCATTTTATGAGCATGTAGCCTGTGGACAGGCTGAGGTTGAACAGCATGTTTAGGTGGGGGATTAGTTTGTTCTGTAGTTCGTGCAAGATGCAGCCTGGGACACCATCTGGCCCCATTGATGCTGTGTTTTTGGCTTTTGAAAGGGCTGTTTTCACCTGTGCTTCTGTGATTTCCAGGACACCACTTTTCCGGTATTGTTGTGGGCCCTTTTGAAGGTGAGAGGGAGGTGAAGTTTGCACTGAATCTGTTTGCCAGTATGTTGGCAATATCAGTAGGTTCAGTATATTTTGTGCTATTTTGCAGAGCATATCTGCAAGTTGCCACTTAGATTTTTGACATAGCTAAAGAAGGCTTTGTGGTTATCTTTCGAGTCCTTGGCTATTTTTCTTTCGAAGTTAGCCTTGGATGATTTTATAAGAGACCTTAGTTTCTTACTGATACTGATCAGGGATGTCTTTCCTTCTTGGGATTTGCTTTTTTTTCTGAACTAGTTTCCTCCTTTTGTTGTATAACCTGTTTATGGCAGGGGTCCACCAGACTGGTTTCCTTCTCTTAGGGGAGTGAGTCTTGGTTTTGCTAGGGATGGCACAATCCATGCATACTTGTATTTGCTCATAGAGTGCAATTGTAAAGGATTCTGCATATTGGGCAGTGTTATCCTTTAGCATGGGGGCTGTGAAACTTACCACCTCTGACTTAAGTAAGGTGAAGTTTGCTTTAGAAAGGTTTTTCACTGTGGTTTCCTTGGGGTGGTGGTGGGATGTGGATATCCAGGGTGATTAGTTTATGGTCTGATCTAACCAGTGACGGGTTGACCTCCAGTATGGAGCACCGGTCGCCCATGTTGGTGATGACCAGGTCCAATATGTTGTGGCCTCTGGTAGGGGAGTTTACCAGCTGATCAGGGCATTTGAGTTGATAAATTCCAGGAAGCGCTGAGCCTGGGAGTTTGTACTCAAGTAGTTTTCCCAGTTAATGGTAGGGTAATTGAAATCTCCCAAGATCAAGGTGTTCATTAGGACCTTCCTGCTTTCCAGTGTCTCCAGAAAGGCGGAGTGGTGGTCCTGGGTCATGGAGGGTGATCTGTAGCAGGCCACAATTTGCATTGCACATTTGCCCGATGTTAGTTGCACATGGATGATCTCAGAGGTATCATGCTGCGTCACTAACCTGGAGGTGTGGGTATCCTTGATGAATATGGATACACCCCCTCCATTTGTGTTTCGGTCCTGGCCGAAATGTGTGGTATGAGTTGTAGCCCAGTAGTGCTGGAGTGCTCTCTGGAGCCTTGAACCAGGTTTCAGTTACTGCACAGATGTCGACGTTCCCCATACTTAGGAGTGCTTCGAGCGCATGCATTTTGAGATTTAAACTCCTGGCGTTGAGTAGCATAACCCTCAGTTTTTTACTTGTGCTGTTTACAGAGGTGGGTTTGAATTTTGAGCCTTGCCTAAAAAAGGCACTATGGGGGCAGCAAGAGCCTTGGCCAGTATTCGAAAGCCAAGGGGTGACAGGTGCAAGCCATCTCTTGCGAAGCAATGCGGCTTGTCGAGCATGTCATCCCAGGCTGACAGACACTGGATCCCCTTTGAATGACACCAGAAGCTTAGCCAATTGTTGAACTTGATCATTTTTTCTTTATACTGAGGTATCATTCTTGGTGAGGGCAGGATGCTACTCAGGGTCAGGGTCATACCCGCCTGGGCTACATGATCAGAGAGCTCTTCCATGTCTCTCTTCATGTAGTCCAGGGAGGTACGGCTCAGGTCGTTCACACCAACATGAACAATGACAGAGTCATATTTGTACTTGTTCTGGAGTGACCTGAGTGCTTGTGTTATGTGGCGGATTCTGGCTCCTGACAGGCAGCTAACAGTAACCTTTTCCTTGTCCAGCCTAGTGAGTGGGGCATCAGTGTGCCTGACTATTGAGTCGCCTATTACTAGTGTGTTAGGTATGTTATTTCGCCTTAAGGGCTGTGATTGTACTGCACACTGATTTTGTGTTTTATGTATTGTCTGGTTTGTGACGGGAGGTGCAGGTTTTTTGGGTGTCTGCTTTGGAGGTCTCTGATGCTTTTGCAGGTTTTTATTTAGAGCCTCCGAGTACGAGTTTGTGTATTTATGTGTATATTTTGTCAGTGCTGGTTTAGTAGGTCTATGTGAGGCTGGAGGTGTGGTGCAAGTGTTAACCTTCTCCTCATGACTGTCTGTTGCAGTCATGGTGGAGATACCTTAGCCTCCAGTTTGGCTGTATAATTGCATCTCTCACATATGTTAGTGTTTTGTGGTAGGAGGAGAGGGCTGTCTGTGTATATGAGGCAGTTGTAACAATGCCTCAGGATACCCAGATTCACCAGCTGGACTGGAGAGTACACCTGAAGTTGCCCTTTGATCATGCCTGAATAGTAGGGTGAGCTGCTTAGTTGCTTGGTTCATGAGGGGTGGATAAAGAGCCTTGCCCTGCAGGGCAGTCAAGTGTTGGGGTATATTAGTGCTTGGTATTAGGTCTGAGCAAGTGCTGGACTGTAGGATGCTTTTTGAGTGCTTAAGTTGAGAGTTAGACTAGTTTCAAGTGAAAAACTGAAGATGAGACTTAGTGGAGCCAGGAATAATTTAACCCTAGCTAACCGGTGCTGCCTGGCGCACAAAACCATGCAACGTATTTTTTAAACTACTAACTTCTGGGCTGGAACCACTCCTCCAGGGACAGATGGCTGCTCAAAGTTCCCCTCTCTCACAGGTGAACAGAGAAACTTCCTTCTATCCAAGTAAGGTGTGGGCAACTCAGAAACTTGTAACACAGCCCCGAATTCAGCAATAGCCTGAAAACTGGACTGTACTAGCTTAGAAAGGCGGGAAACAAGAAATTTATTTATTTATTTTTTTTGAAAAGATAAGGCAAAAACAGTAAAAAGTACACTTAAAACAGCTTTAAACGACTACAAGTGATCAGACAAGGCTATCGCAATTTAGTGTGTAGCCTACAACAGTTAAACAATTTATTTAAACAAAAACAACTTTTTTAAAAGTGCAGGCAGTGAAATAAGTGCAATATGTGAAAAAAAACAGCTTTTAAATCACAGTAAGTGTTGGAAAATCAGCGTTTAGGCGGAAAACAGTTAAGTACAGCAAGAAAATACAGAAAACTGATATCACTCCAAAGTCTCTCTTTTAAGCTAGAAGGCTTATATCAGTTTAAGGCTTTCTAGTGCTTTCCAGTAGGTTAGTTACAGGAAAGATGGGAAACAAGCGCAGATGTGGTCTTTTAAACATGAAAGTTGAAAGAGATGGACAACTTCCCAAATGGTCAATAAACTACAATTCCTGGGCCAAGAACCACTCCTCTTGTGGTAGACAGGCTACCTAGTACTTACCACTCCTACTGATAAGCTAGAAGACTGCACTCCAACACAAGGGCTTGGGGGGCTCAAAAGCTTACAAACAGTCCTGGATACAGCAAATCTGTACCTGGACTAGACTAGTTAATGAGAAAGGTGGGGATCAAGCACAAACACGGGCTTTAAAACCAGAAAGTTGAGAGAGATGAAAAAAAAAACTGCCCAAACAGCCAAAAATCTACAATTTCTGGGCCAGATCCACTCCTCTTGTGGTAGATAGGCTACCTAGTGCTTACCATTCCCACTGATAAGCTAGAAGGCTTCCCTCCAACACAGAAAGGCTTGCGGGGCTCAGAAGCTTACCAACAGTCCTGGATACAGCAACTAGACTAGTAACAGGGAAGGCAGGAAACAAGCACAAACAGAGGCTTTTGAATCAGAAGGTTGAAAGAGATGGAAGAGCTTCTCAAACGGCCAATAAACTATAATTTCTGGGCCAGAAACCTCTTCTCCTGTGGTAGATAGGCTACCTAGTGCTTACCACTCCCACTGATAAGCTAGAAGGCTTCCCTCCAACATAGAAAGGCTTGGGGGCTCAGGAGCTTACAAACAGACCTGGATACAGCAAGTCTGTATCTGGACTAGATAAATTACAGGAAAGGCAGGAAATAAGCTAGGAATTTTTTTTCCCATAGAAAAGCAGCTAAAACAGCAGTAAATACAATTCAAATGCAGTGCAGGCTAGCACACGTATATCAATATTACGGCAAATACAGTGTGATTAAATGCAATTAAATTAACATGTAACTAAAAAACAAGTGCAGAAGGCATTAAATTAGAAGGCTACTAACAAGCAGTAATAAGAACAACTGAACAGATAGCCCGCAGAACAGCAACTAAGACCGTTATAGTAAGAGCAGCTGAATATATATATATATATATATATATATATATATATATATATATATATATATATATATATAATTATATATATTTATTTTTTTTGAGGGAGTGAACACAGCAGGATTAAGAGGCTACAGGGATTGTCCTTCTCAAATTCTCTCTTTGTAGACAGTAAGAGTGCCTATGATCTCACTGCATTCAGTTGACTGAGCAAATGAGATAGGCCCAGAAGGAGTATCCAAATACAAACTTACAAGAGGGGCGGGCAGTTTCAAAGCCACCAAGATAAGAACAGGGAGGGTGGATGTGTGGGAAAAACAGTGGAGACACAAGAGACAGAAACAGAAACAATACAGCACCACTATAAATAATAGGTAAGTGTATAAAGTGGCAAAATATGTACTTATCAGTTTGAAATAGATTCCAGCTCTGCACAGCAAGTCTATCAGCTTTCCAACAGTTCACCAAAATGCAATCTGTATTGGAATTACAATGAAATACACCTCAGGCGATGACTAACAGTTAGGATGTGGGCTGGCTCAACAACCCCCTCCCTGAAATTAGCCTGAGCTACCCTAAGAAAAAAAAACAGTGGAGACACGAGACAGAAACAATACACCACTATAAATAATAGGCAAGTGTATAAAGTGGCAAAATATGTACTTATCAGTTTGAAATAGATTCAAGCTCTGCACAGCAAGTCTATCAGCTTTCCAACAGTTCACCAAAATTAAGTCTCAATGCCAGTAATTTTTCTTCTGTTTAAGATCTTGATGAATTGTTTCCATTTGTTGTAAAGTAGTTTCTTTAAAATTATCAGTCTTCATGTCCATTCTGTCAGTTTTTGTTGATAATTCCTGAATAAGTAGTTAAAAGAGTTTTAAACTCTTTTTTTAGTGCTGAGTCCTGGTGAGAAGATTTTGTAAAGCTCATGTTGAAGTCAGATGCCAAAAAACTTGTCTCTTGTATTTTGATAGGAAAAGTTGAAATTATTTAAAAAATATTTTAGTACTAAGTAGACTATTAAGAGAAACCAAATATGTAAAAAAAAATAATAAATATTTTTAGTTAGTTATAATTAATATTTCCTGTCATAAATTATATGCTAAGGCAGAGCACAGAGAATGTGCTACTACTCGAGGCTCATCCTAAGCCATGCCCCCTTTGTAGTACAACTTGATGGTGCCTCCTTGCACTGAATTGTATTATAACATGATGGTGCCTCCCTTGCACTGAATTGTAGTGCAACAAGATGGTGCCTCCCTTGCAATGAATTTTATTATAAATTGATGGTGCCTCCCTTGCACACATTTGTATTATGACGTGATGGTGCCTCACTTGTACTTATTTGTATTGGGTCCCTATTAATTATTCAAACTTTTCAAAGTTCGAATGTCATATGGTCAACACCATACGATTGAACTTTGAAAAGTTTGAAGGTTAAAAGCAATGGCTCTGTACGGTGCAGAATTGGAAAATTTCCCTTTTCTGCACTGAAGTGTGATCTCAGAGTTGGTATATTTAAGTAGGGGAGTGTGGGGGGTGCAGGGGGGCTTGCTCAGAGAGTTCAGGCAAGTTTTTTTTCTAATTTTTTTATTATAGTTTTGAAGTTTCAAACTTCGCTCATACGTTGTCGAACATATGAGGTTCAAAGTTTTGAAACTTAGAATATTTAATGTAGACTCTTTGTATTATGACATGATGGTGCCTCCCTTATTGTATTATAACATGATGGTGCCTCCCTTGCTTTGATTTGTAGTGTAACAAGATGGGGCCTCCCTTGCACTTTGTATTATGACATGATGGTGCCTCTGATCTGTATTATGAAATAGTAATGATGATTGGGAATACCACTGTTACTGTATAATCGATATGTCACCATAAAACTCTCTGTACGGTTCTTATGCCAGTTTCTTCTTAATTTATTTTGTATCCAATCCATTCTTACTTTATGGTTCTAATTTGTAACTGTTTGCTTTTAATTTGATTCATGCCATTGGTGACAATGGAACACAAAGCAACATGTGACATGCTAAGATTTGGAATATGCTATGGTTCACTCACGTGTAGAATCAGGACTCTAAAGCTGATTGGCTGCATTACAGCCCTACTACATAGCCTGTTTTGCTTCAGTAGTTGATATGGTGATGTGTCATTTATGTATCTCCTAGTCTGCTCCCAGCCTTCTGAGTAACAGACACAATAGTCTGTTCTACTCCTCTGCCACCCTTGTATAAGAATGTATAAACTCCACTCCTGCTGTTTTTTTATCAAAATCTGCTAGCAGACTCAGACCAGACATAGTAGTGGGACCAAGGCAGTACATAGCCTTGAAGCACCCGCTCAAAATTTTATCTATGACCGCAACATGTCTTTACTTAAGTTAACCTCATGCTTGTATATATTCAAGAACTAGAATATTGCATCAGTTAACCAAGTCATTCTTGGCTTCATTAGTGACTGAAGTTAAAATAAACTTCTGCAAATTTACTGTTAGCTTCTGTGATACTATTAACTACTAAATGACATGCTTTAATTAGGTTTTATTCTCTGTGGGACAATCACCATCATCAGAGTTATTTCATACACTGCTGGCTGGCCTGCTAGGTACTAGCATGCCATGATAGATGAGCCATCAGTCGTCAATCATGTTGTTGCTTTGCCACTTGATTACAAGGGTGAACACTTGTATATTCCTGCATTTCAGATGATTTTGAGTTGTGCAAAAAATACAGAAATTATTTTTTTTCCAAATGTGTGCCATAGCAGACATAGCATGTGCCTGGCTACCTCTTTCACATGGATATCTCACCTACTTTTGTACTGGCAAGCTCTGTTCAGGGCAATCCTAGTCTGTTTGAATATTGGCATGGAACACTGATTTTCCTCTGACATCATGCTTAATTTGGGAAATGGGACCATGTCAACTAATCAATTATCACATATTATGTACATTTTGTTACACATGGAGATTTCCATGCCAGAACCTGGAATTGAACCAGGAATCCTTAAACCTTCACACTAATGCTCTCCCAACTGAGCTAAAAATAACATTGTTGCTTATGAAGTGGGAATAGCTTTTTCATTAGAAAAATGTCTGCAGTCTGCACTTCCTCTGGGAGCAGATTTTTGCATTCTAAATCAGTTGTTATATAATTCATATTTGTATTTATGTTAATAAAGAATAGGTTTAAGAAATTTATCTTGATAACTCTTAATAAATAAAGAAAAGCTGCATTATTCAGCCTTTACTCTACAAAAGATGGGTATATCAGTGTGAATAAACAGAGTCAAGGTTTATGAACTCTTAACACCTTTATCACATGGTTTGTCCATCCCCTGTGTGACAAGAGTCCTCTTGAGAAGATAGTTACCTAAGATCAGGAACAGAATAGAGCTAGTCAGATGGGAAGGATCAGGTTCTGTACAGCAGCTGCCTTTCCCTAAGGGGAAAGAAGCTATAGCATCTATTCTGTGTTTGTTGCAGTGCACAACAGAGCCTATTTGTATTATATTTTGAGGATTTGGGAGATACTGTTGCTCCATTGCTTGTCTAACCCTGAAAAAAATGGGAAAAAATAATACAATTGATAGAGCAAGGTCTTCACCTTCCAAGGTGCCTAGTCCCCATAATAAGGCTGCTTTACCTGTATCAGGTAGTGTTTTGTGCCATGCATGTCAGTTAATAGCTAATCAGCCTGGTCTTTGGAGGGTGGAGCGCACAAGAACTTTTAGGGACTTATTCTGTGGTGGATGACAACAGTGTAGGAGTTCATATGCACAGTGAACATTATTAAAAAATACAAAAGGAAAGAAACCTTTACCAAATATCTGCAGGTTTCTCATGTCATCCCAAATGAAGATACAAAAAATTTGGGATAACAGATGGGAAATCCATGGTCTTTGAATATATAATGATGCCCAAAACCCTTAAATTAATTCCATATGAGTTTCCTTAACTGAAACAGCACTTGGGCTGGACATACTGGGGACATCAACTACTGATCATCTTTATTTGCATTTCTGTCACAGAAACATGACCTCTCTATAACAGCTGGGAGGACCACTGTACACAGATGTCAAATTATTGTACAGAAAAATGTTTGACTGTTACACTGTTACACATTTACCAGAAAGGCTCGTCCAGACTCTGCTACCCTTTTCTGTGAAGGAAAGGATAGTTTGTTTTTATTTGTTGTACTTTGTATTACTTTACTGCCTTTCTATATTTTGAATACTGTGGTTTGTTTTCTTTACCTTGTGTTTTACTTGCATTCTGCCTTAACTGCATATTAAAACTTCAAAAGAGACCACAGCTCTGTCTCTTCTGAGTCAGGCAGATTTTTTTTTTCTCGCCCTCCCACCCAGTTACAGTTGTCTTGTTAAATACCACTGTCTTTCTAGTTGCCTGCCTCTTACATTAATCTGACCATATATCTCATTTCCTCTCTGCTTTCACTGGCTTGTGTGAGTAATCACAAAATCAAAAACTCTTCCCCTTCAACTATTTAAATTTATTGGCCATCCCACTGTATTCCATAGTACCAGAATACAAAAGTGACCACCCCTTTCAAGCCATCTTGCTGTTTTAAAAATATTAACTCTCCACTAAACCTTAACTTTTAAACAGGTAAAACTTAAGTTGCCTACTTTCACATCTAACTTCTCTAGTGCACACTGCAGTGTGCATTTTTTTTTTTGTCTTACCTTTAAGCATCCCTGTGACTAGCACTTGCTCTAATACCTGCTGGAAAGCACTAGGAAGCCTTAAACTGATACAAGCACTCAACTCTCCTTGTTAATAAGGAGAAATTAATCATAGGCACTAAACAGCCTATAATTGCAAAGTACCTTGCTAAGGTAAGGGAAAACTGCTCCTGTACTTTACAAAAATAAAAAAGTACCAAACCAGGCATGTCCAAGGGTCAGCTTCTGGTGATTTCTCCTGTCCACCTGGTGAATCTGGGCATACTGGGGCAATGCAGCAATTGCCTCATGTACACAGACAACCCTCTCCTCCTACCACTCAGCACTACAACCTGTGAGAGATGTACTTATATAGCCAAAATGGAAGCAAAGCTCTCTCCACCCAAGATTGTGCTAGACAGTCAAGAGGAGAAGGTTAACACCCACACTACACCTCAAGCAACACATAGCCCTTCTAAACCCACACCACCAACACCCACATATAGCAACACTAAATCCACATATGCAGAGGCCCTTAACTGTAACCTGCCCAAGCAACAAGGACCTCTGAAGCTGAAATGCAAACAAACACCAATCATAACCAAAGTGTCACATAGCTCACAACACCAGTGTGCCACCCAGCAACAGTCCCTAAGGCAAGACATCGTACCTAACACTTTAGTCATAGGTGACTCTGTAGTCCGGTACACTGATGTCCCACTCACCAGGTTGAACAAGGAGAAAATTACAGAAGGCTGCCTGTCGAATGCCAGGATCTGCCACATAGCACATGCAGTCAAGTCACTCCACAAGTACAAATATGACTGTCATTGTCCATGTTGGAGTGAATGACTTGAGACGTACCTTCCTGGACTACATGAAAAGAGACATGGAAGAGCTCTCAGATCATGTGGCCCAGGCAGGTATGACCCCAGCCCTGAGTAGCATCCTGCCTTCTCCCAGAATGATACCACAATATAAGGACAAAATGATTGACTTCAACAATTGGCTAAGCTTCTGTTGTCATTCAAAGGGGATCCAGTATCTGTCTGCCTGGGACGACATGATCGACAGACCACGATGCTTTGCCAGAGATGGTCTGCATCTGTCACCCCTGGGATTCAGGTTACTGGCTAAGGCTCTTGCCAACCTTATAGTGCCTTTTTTAGGCAAAGTTCAAAGGACAAAACCACCACCGTAACATGTACAAGCATGCAAAATCTGAAGGTAATGCTACTCAATGCTAGAAGTCTAAACCTCAAAATGCACTGTCTCTCTCGAGGCACTCCTAAAAATGGAGAACATCGATATCTGTGCAGTAACTGAGACCTGGTTCAAGGCTCCAGAGAGCACCCCTGCAATACCAGGCTACAACTCTTACCACACTTTTCAGCCACCAAACCAGGACCGAAACACTAAAGGTGGAGGAGTGTCAATATTCACCAAGTATATTCACACCACCAGGCTAGTTGCCCAACACAATGCGTCTGAAATTCTCCAGGTGCAACTAACACTAAGTAAGACTGCAATCCAAATTTTAGCTTGCTACAGATCCCCCACCATGCCCCAAGATTCTCACTACACCTTTCTAAACATACTGGAAAATAGAACCAAACACCCTAATACTGGGTGATTTTAACTACCCTGCCATTAACTGGGAAAACTACTTGTGTGCCAACACCTTTGCCCAACAGTTCTTGGAATTCATAAATTCCAATGCCCTGGATCAACTAATCCATAGTCCCACCAGGGGCTCCAATATCCTAGACCTGGTCATTACCAACATGGGAAATCAATGCTCCACACCTATGGTCACCCCCTTGCTAGTCAGGTCTGACCATAATCTAATCACCCTTAACATCCACATCCCACCCCCACCCCCCAGTAAGGAAACCTCCATAAAAAACTTCTCCAAAGCCAACTTCATGCTACTCAAGTCAGAAGTGACAAACTTCATGGCACCCATGTAGATGGGAACTGAAAGTTCAACTGCTGAATCCTACACTAAGGCACAGTACGAGCACATCTACTCATGCATGAATCGTGACATTCCAAATAGAACCAAGATGCTCTCATCCAAAAAAAGGAAGCCAATCTGGTGATCCCCTGCCATAAACAAACTTTACAACAAAAGGAAGAAACTGTTACAGAAAAGAGGAAAATCCCAGGATGCAAAAAACTCCCTTACCAGCCTCTAAGAAACTGAGATCCCTCATAAAATCCTCCAAAGCTAGTTACGAAAATAAAATTGCCAAAGATTCCAAAGACAAGCACAAGGCATTCTATAACTATGTCAAGAATCTAAATGGCAATGCTCAGATCTGCTCTGAGCTAAAACAGAATGGCATTAAATATACTGATCCTAAGGGTATTGCCAACATCTTGGCAGATCGATTCAGTGCCAACTTCACCCCCCCTCACCCCCTAAATGGCCCATCTCAATACCGGAAGATTGCCAAATTCTGGTAATAACAGCCACACAGGTAAAAAACGCACTCTCCAAAGCTAAGAATGCAGCATCGATGGGACCAGATGACAACTCGGGCTGTATACTACAATATGAACTGGCACCTCACCCTAAGTGTCATGTTTAATCATAGCCTCACCTCAGGTTTCGTGCCCACTGAGAGGCGCAGAGCTACAGTTATCCCACTCCACAAGGGGGGATGTACCTTGGATCCCGGAAACTACCGTCCCAACAGTCTGATGAGCCTTATCTGCAAGGCCATGGAGCGTATTATCATGGAACTTATAAACAAAGACTTTGACAACCTTCAAACACTGGACCTCACCCAGGTTGGGTTCGTGAAGGGCCGATTTTGTCTCCTGAACCTGATTGACTTCTTTGAATCAGTCTCCAGAGCCATGGACAAGAGTAAGGTGGTTCACACAGCCTATCTAGACCTTGCCAAGGCCTTTGACACCATCCCCCACTCTGGAATCATAGATAAACTTACTAAGCTGGGCATTAATCCCTATGTCACCCAATGGGTTGCTAACTGGCTTATTGATAGAACCCACACTGTAAAAGTAGCCGACTCCAAATCCAGCTCCAGACAAGTGAAAAGTGGAGTACCTCAGGGTTCAGTCCTGGGGCCACTCTTGTTTGGCATCTACTTCTCTGAAGTACAGGCCAACACTAAGAGACTCTGGCTAACAAAGTTCGCAGATGACTGCAAACTGGGAGCCATTATTGAATCTCCAAATGATGTGGATAATCTACAAAAGGGCCTTACAGAAACTGATGCTTAGTGCCAGAGCCATGGGCTCAAGCTCAATGCCAAGAAATGTATTGTTATCCCCTTTGGGAACAAACATGTACCCATGAATTACCATACAGGTGGCAGTACACTAAACACCTAAAGTGTGATAAGAGACTTAGGGACACAGGTGGTCTCACCTTCGATAATCACATCACCACAACAGTCAGGAAATCCTTCTATGTGGCACACCTCATCACTAAGGGCTTTTCATCCAGAAAAAAGGAGGTCATTGTCCCACTGTACTCATCCCTCATTAGACCAATTACAGAATACAAAGCTCCATTTGTTATGTACCTCTCAAGATATCTGCAACAACTGGAAAGGCCGCAGAAGTACCTCACTAAAAGAATCACAGGCCTAAAGCAGATGCCCTATGCTGACCGCCTTAAAAAACTCCAGCTATACTCTGTCGCATATCGTCTACTCAGAGGCAATCTCTGCTTAACATAAAAGGGCATGTCAAACCCAGAGCTGTTGGACATGCTACACTTAAAGAAATCCCAATCCCTCAGAGCCACACTCTCCAAGGATCTAAACCTTGTCATCACAATAAACAAAACATGCTGGAGGATAGGTTCCTGACCCAGAGACTCCCCAGACTCTGGAATAGATTGCCCATACATGTCAAGCAGAGTGCCTCTTTGGCCCTCTTCAAAAGGAACCTTGACGATTGGATGGGAGAAAGGAAATTCACCCCGGGGATCACGTCAGTCACCCTGCTAGACAGGGGTCCAGGGAAGTAAATAGTGTGGGAAGAAATAGCCAGGGAATTGTTATGGCTAGGCTTGTATAGGCCCAAGGGCTGATAGCCTAGTACCAACCTATGAACTGTATCATAGTGCAATTGTTTCCGTACTTGTATTGTGATACTATAAATTTCATTTTACAGTTTCCCTTGTGGAAGAGTCATACCCCTAAACAACTTTGTTCAACAACGGTGGAAAAAAAGCCAAATTAACGGGGGGTATGAAAGCCCCAAATCAGGAAGGTTTTGTGAATATCATTCTTATTCACTCAGAAACTCACCAGGTTTTGCATCAACATTAATGTTTTGAAGAATATGAAGTATGAAAGTCTAATGTCTGATATCACTGTAATTCTCTGGTCAGAAAATCAAACGTTTACAAGGAAAATGGCAAAAATATGTGGCAAAATCAGTGACATTCTGCAAAGTGAGGGACATTTGAGAGCTATGAGAGGAGATGTGTGAGCTGGCAAGGTGTGCTGCTGTGCATATCCTCAGGCAAGATATGCATGAGATATTGGAGGTTAAGTACGAATAGCATACGTGATCAGAATATGTGACTGTAAGCCGTCAGCCTTCTCCCCATGTTTCATCTATTTCCAGACCTCACACCTTCAAGAGCTACAGTAATGACATTGGTAAGGTTAGATGCAAAGAATCCCGACATGTTGGGCTTACTCTGAATGCTGCTCCATGAGTCAGAGCATGCATAATTAAACAAAGTGACTTGGCTGTCTGGAGAAGGACAACGGTTAAAAGCAAACTTTTCAAAGAGTCTCAGTTCTTTCATTTGGGTATGAGCTGTACTTTAAACTTCTCCTAGCTCATTAACTGCATTTTGTATCTGTATGTATTGAACTGTTTAATAAAACAGAAGAAACACTGGCAATAAAAGGAGTTTGTGGTATTTAACAGTTGATCCTGTCATTGACTGATAAACTATATTGCAGAAAACATTTTTTATCACCCTCAGCAGAATGAATCCTGCTTGACCTGCTACATATACAGTAGTTATTACATGCATTATCAAAATGATGAGACTTGACTACAAGATGAATGGGAATTTCATCCGCCAATGCAAGGAAACAAGAAGTCCAATGATTCATCTGCAGCAATTGTTATTGCAAATTCATTTTCATGTTTCCTTTTGTTATAGTGAAAGAATATCTTTATGAAATATTAAAAAGGCCTGCATGCATTTCTTGTATCATTCACAGCATGGCTAAGGAGACAATGAAGGTGTTGAAAGATCCTATTAGGCTGCGAGGCACTGTTTATTTTTCCCCAAGATGATACCTAACTGTACAATGTTTGTCTGTAGTTTCTGCAATTGCAGGTCCTATTTAAAAACACGCATTTACTTGCTGTAGTACATACTGACAAGGGAAGATGGCCTCCGTCCCCTTGAAGCTTTTACCAATATTACTAACCACCTCATCTTCTACAAGCTATAATTAATGTGGATTTTTCATACTATTTACAGGTACTGGTACTAAGCTGATAATGTTCCAAGGTGATTGGTTACAGCAAAGCAACTTCTGCCGTATCTGCTACTCTGGGTCTTGGAGGTTGTCATTCACAGATTCATAATGAGGAGCTTGCTGTTGCTGTATACTGGAAAGTGTGTACTGTCTGTTTACTGAAGGGTGTGTACTGTCTGCACTCTGCTTACTTATGGATACAGTACTGAATTCTCCCATCATGAACTGCAGCTTTAAGTAAATTGGTAATGGGAACCTTTAAATGTGTAATCATATTTAAATCCAGACTATGTGAAAGGAGTGCACTGTTTAGATTTTGTTCATGTCATGGAAAAAAACAGCACTTACTGAAAAACAGTCATCTGACTGTATACATCGGACCATAAAAAAATATTTTTCCACAAGTTAATGAACCTAAACACTTTTCATGGTTAACTGCTGAACCTGTAAAATGTTGTGAAAACACGGAGCCAAGTATAATACTGAGAGCCCCTGCAGGACAACGATATGCATTGTTTATTCACAGTTTGCTGATGAAACACTGGATAAAAAGTCCTGAAACTGAAAGCTTTTTGAAGTGGGTCATTGCACTGCAATTCCCCACAGTGTTTAATGCATATGGCATAATGTGTTATATTATACCATTCCAAGCATATAGTCTAAACACTAGTAACTGCAAAGTTTTTTTCTTGTATTTTCCTTATGAACACCCTGACTTCATGATTTTCTGACAACTTTTTGTATTTGTGCCAGGCATTCAGATCTGTTGATAACACAGTGCCCTACCACCAAAGTCAGCTTTCTTTCACATGCATTTGTGTAGCTACCACTAGGAAACAGTAGCATGCTCTGCACCAAAGATTAGCTACACTCTGGGCACAGATAATATTTGTATACACTGCTCAAAGATGTACATAAAAAAAAGCTGCAGTCCTTGCTGTAGTGAGTACCCCTTGTAAAAATGTACCTCGGTTGCAGTACATAGTACGTCTCAAATGGTCCTAATTGTAAAGAATGTCCCTGTTTTTCCCTTATATCCTGCCCTGTCCCTTGTACAATTTTTGGTTTTATAGTACAACACTAAGGATTAGTCAAACAATAATACAAAACAGAGTTTCATGCTTATTGTTTAGAAAATTCTACTAAAGCAAAACCTATTGTTCTGTTAAATATTTCATGGAGTTAGAGTAATATTTAACCATTGTCCCCCATTATTGTTGTCTTTGCCACTGATTCTTGTGCAAAGAATTTGAGAGCTGTAACTTTTTCTTTTATGAGATAAAAAAATAATCTGGTCCATGGGAGTTAGAGTACAACCAATACATGTAAAAAGAAACAAAACTAGACATATGTGTATGGGCAAGGTACACTTATTAGAGATTCATGTCATAAGACCACAGCGTGGATTCTGAGAAACCTTTTTCATATGTATTTAGAAATCCACACAGTGGTAGAGTTATGAGACAATGAGATATGAAAGGGTATTGAGAAACACTTCTTACAGAAGCAGTGGTGTCATAGCAAAATGAATTATCTCTAGATCACAATATTAAAAAAAAAGATGATATTCAAGAAAGAATCATGTTGGGTTTGTAACATTCGGGAGAAAGGTATTTAGTAAAAATGGAATGTGTAAAACACCATTCATTGTATAATGAAGCACACTATTTTATGTGATGGCTAGATACCCTAACACTACCATGGAAAAGGCAGTTCCCCCTTCCCAAGTAAATAATCATCACTGAAGTCACTGCATTTTGAGGGAAGGAACATTTCCCCCTCTGCACTAAACAGTAGTCACTGGAGATGAACTGACATTAATTTATTCAAGAAAGATTTTGAATGAGATGAAGTAAATGGTTTCAAAACTGATGAGACGAGACACCATGTCTGAAAGCTCTATGTTAAACACAAATAGTAAATTATAAGAAGCTTTTTTAGTGTTCTTAAGTTACACTAGTATGGCAGACTTCCCGAGGGGACAATACAAATTTGCCAGAAACTGTATTTCTAGCAAGACTTTGTTTTTGTGTTCACTTTCTTACCTGCTCCTGGAAACAACGCTTTGGTCTGCCAGCAGGTGATACTTATGCAGAGCTGTCTGTCAACACTACTTTTGTTAAGCTGTACTGCACGTTTGCGGTTCGCAGGTAGCAGTTTTATTGTATTTTTCACCCCTGCCAAAAGAGGTACTGCACAGCCTGTGTCAGGTCTCTGAACAGACATTCGTGATGATATTCTAGATGCTGTACTTAGACTTGAACATAAGTGCCCCCTATGACCGAGGAGCATTCCAATCCAACTGTGGTGTGCCACTAATGGTGACACAGCAGTCAACGTGACACTTGTAGGGAGATCTAAGAGATGGTAATGGCAACTTGTGAAAGGAGCTATTCTCAATCCTGGCTTATTAAAAATTCAGAAAATGGAATGATATATTTATGTATCTATCGATCTATAGCTAGATATATTTATGTAGAAACACTCCATATAATCAAACATGTTTAACACACTGCAGAAGAGATTAAAACATATTTCATCACTTCTGATTGGGTCTGTGCAATATTGTACACAGTGTCGATAGGGGAATTTCCCCTTTCCCCACTCTAGAGCAATCTTGGAGTTGGTATATATAAGTAGCAGCCTCCTACATGGGAGTGTCAGGGGGTCTTGGCCCCTTGCAAAAAGCATAAGTGTTTTGTTCTTTCAGTGATTTGTCTTTCACTCATTCAGGATCAATTTTCAACTGTTTGAGATTTTTGTACTTCGATGTTTAGAAGTATCTCTCTCTCTCTCTATATATATATATATATATATATATATATATATATATATATATATATATGTGTGTGTGTGTGTGTGTGTATATATATATATATCTATCTTCTTCCGGCTTTTCCAGGTTGGGGGTCGCCACAGCGGATCACCTGTCCGCTCATGATTGGCAGTGGAGTTTTACAGTGTCGAGTTGCCAGCCCAGCGCCCAACCTTCCACAGAAGGCACACACTCACACCTAGGGCCAATTTAGAGTGTCTGATACACCTACAGCATGTCTTGGGATGTGGGAGGAAACCAGAGCACCCAGAGGAAACCTACATGACCACAGGGAGGACATGCAGACTCCGCACAGAAGGCACCCCAGCCGAGAATCGAACCAGAGAACCTCTTGCTGTGAAGCGACAATGCTAACTGGTTCACCACCGCGGCCGCATATATATATATATATATATATATATATATATATATATACACATACGAGTTTAATTTTCAAAATGCAAAATTGACAATGAAATGATGAATGCCAGCATTTCAAAATATCAACGTATTGTAAAACTTAAAAAATATAAAACAAAAATAATTGCAAAAGTAAATATGCGGTTTCTGTTTGCAGTCAAATCACCAAAACTCAACCACACATTCAGAACAAATGTGTCTGAATAATGGTAATATCACTAAAAGGATTTATAAATAGAAGGTGCAGGGCTATGATTAGTGGCAGGGGCAGCATTAGGCTTAGGGTTACCTGGTAGTAAGGTGAGCTGGTGGCAAACACCTCATGCCAACCTTATAACCTTATTAATACCTGTTAACCCCAGCACTGCATGTTATGAAAGCACTTTGTGTAATGCTACCACTAATCAAGACTGCTCAGACAGGAGTCACTGTACCACCTGCAGTGACAGTTTCTGAATGGTCTTGTTAAACTCACATGTCCAATGTTCTGTTTTGGTTTCCTGTAAAGGCAGTACCTTTTCATGCAGATAACATTGTTAAAAGAAGAACAAGGCAGAGATTGCTTTTCAGGTTATTTTAGATGTTGTATAGTTATTTGCTTATTTTGCCATAATAAAAAATATAAGAGGATCTTCACATAACTGCTCTTTAGAACTTAATCTTATTAATGGATGTGGTGGCGTACAGTGTCACTTAAAACATTTATACCAGTTAGTCTCCTTTTCAGCCAAAAATAAGTTGTCCCAGAGATTACTGATATCAATTGGAGGGTGATGACTACAGAAGATGTTTAGGAGAAAAGTAAAAAATCTCATAAGAGAAGGTAGATGTCTGGAGAAGTAAAGTATCAATGAAATATGTAATCCATTCCCATCATTATTTTGTTCCATGAGACTGTTGTACATTGTTTGCAAAAGAAGAAAATAAACTTCACGCAGTCTACAATAAAGAAATCATGCTTACTTATGGTGATATTTTACAGGGAAAGATTCAGGTTGTTTAGCAGTCTTTGTCATTTATTGAAAGCATCAATGAGGCCAGAGTGCAATGCATTGCATTTGCATGAATGTGACACCTGTTAACTTTTTAATTTGTTTATCTTAAACGGTAATACATTTTTAATTATTGAAATCAAGTTATAAAACAAAGGAATGTGTTTTTATTACAGAGGGCCTTGGTACAGTGTAATCAGTTACAGTACACAAATGGACCATTTCAGGAAAAATCAGTTCAAAATTTTACTTGATGGTCTGGGTGATGGTTGGAGCATGGCTCATGGACCCTACATGCAAAGGGCTTCATTAGTTGTACCCCTATACTTAATATAACATCCTCCAAGGTCATACAACCATAAGGGAACCTATAGAAATTCATTAAAACTGTCACTAATTGATCAGAACTGGAAAGACCACAAACATCCTGTTTCAGGAATAAGAACCAATGCACTGTACCACACTGAGACTGCCATCAAAATGATGGGTCACTCCAGTGGCTAAGGAAAGCATACCAGTACTCCTAACGTTTTACTGATTTCAGAGCAACATCCAGCAGGGCAGTTTTACTGCCAGGAATTGCTGTAAAAATGCTTTGCAAGTTTAGCATGTTTAAGTGGAACCAAACACATCCCCATCCTTTGCCACCCAATGCAGCATGTGCTGCCAAGCCTGACCATACAGTTTTGAAATAAATTGCAATACAAATACTTCCTCAGGATAGATGTACGGTGCAGTCTTTAAAGCTTTAAGTTTTCTAGACCACAACTGACATAGCTGTATATATTTAATTATATATTTGTTTGCATTTGTTTACCAAGAAAGTTCAACCAAGTATTAAACCACTTTTCATGGAAGCCTGGAATTAAAAGCATCAAAACTTTAAATAAAAGGAATGCAATAACATTATGAATATGATACACATAATACTGTTGTAAAAGAAGATTAGCAAAGGAAGAAGATATTGCTAGGAGAGGGGACAAAGATGTAGGACAATGAGAATTAGGAAAATACAGAGAGAGAAAAAGTAGTTAAGATAAAGTTTAGTTATAAGGATTATAAAGTTTGTTTTCAAGTAATAAATGTTCAGGAGAGGTTGGAAAATGGTAGGTGCAGTTGTCCATGAGGTGAGATTTTAGTAGGATTTTAAGTTTAGTGTTGTTTTTGTCTCAGAGTGGTAAATGGAAGGAATTCCAATGTTTGGATACAAGGCACAAACAGACATCTCCCTGGGAATTTTTGGCTGGTGTCACAAAAACTTGGAATTTATCTGAGGATATGAGAGCACAAGACAGGGACTAGCATAACATTAGAGGTGCTAGTGAGGACCATGGTTTCAGGACTAGGCAGTATGATAGGCTTGTTTCAGCTGATTGAGTTTAAGGATATTATTGAGTTTAAGACAGTCTAGTTGTCTGACTGCAATACAGTGATTAGTTTTAAATGGTAGGATTGGGACAGATTTAATAATTTTATTATCTTTGCTCAAGTTTTGAGAGTTGGCAGGAGTGTAGGTTGGTGAAAGTAGAAGATGTGTGTAAAAGACTGGCCAGCAGGATGGTGGATGCCATTTGATTTCCTGATAAGTTTGTAAGAAAAGGTTTAGCTCTGAAGAGCTCTCCTCAGTTTTGATAATTTTGGTTATGGAGATCAGATTTGAGATTTTCATTGACAAGTGAGGTCAAGGAGCTTGGTTTGGGAGATGGTTTCAGTTGGTGTGCAATTTGCTGATAGTATGGAGAATTTTGTTTTATTATTTGAAGTGAAACATTATTAACAAAATAAACTTCTGTTACATCAGCTGCATTTAACAGCTCAAACCCTGATACTATGCATTAGTGACAGTTGTATTCAAGACAGCTGAATGATATGTTGATCTCTACTACCCCATATTACAGATATGGCATAAACTATAGTTCTTTTTTTATTAAAAAAAATGAAAACATAAACTTCCCTGTCTACTTCCTCTACATAGTTATTCCTACCTACCAATAGTTTTATGTCATGCAGTACAGGAAGTCCAAACACCGTATATGATACTGGATCCAAATGTCCACATGTTTTGATACTTAATGAAAATGGTCTCACTTCTTTGCCATACATATTTCTATCCCCCCTTCCATTCAGAAGTAATTCACACAGTCCTGTATTTAATTCAAACAAACCCTCCTTCATGAACGTCTTTTTTAGGACCTGACTGCATTTACTCTGAAGCAGCCACCTGCCTGTTTCTTGTTATTTTTCAATGGACTTTAAATTTTTATTGATTACCTTCTTCAACACACACACACACACACACACACACACACACACACACACACACACACACACACACACACACAATGAATTGGGCCACTCTAGATTTCAAGATTTTGCTGGAAAACATTGTCAGTGACCCCAAAAAAAATCTTTCAACGTTTTTCACAAAAATATTACCAAGTGCCAAAGATTATGACTCCTTATTTAACTCTGCTTAAATTTCCTCCATAGAGGCACTTAAAATATTTTTACCTAGTTTCCAATATGGCATCTATATATGTTTATATAATTTACATCTGTAGATCTCTAGGAAGAGTACTCTGAAAATGTAGCAATAAGTATCTCTGGCTACAAATATTGGAACTCAGCATATGATATAATGAATAATTTTAAGTTTAAAGAAATTGAATATTTTTACAACAACTTTGCCATCACTGCAACCTCACACCATGAATAGCTACTCTACCTTTCTACCTTTACTCATTTGTATGTCGAAGTATGACTTTGGACAGGAAGCTTCATTTCACAACCTCTATAAAGTTACTTTTTTCACCAGTTTCTTTAAGATGGTCTTACCCACTGAAGCTTTAGAATTTGTAAGCCAGTTCTCTAAGTTATTTTCTTCCAGAATGTATGGAAAAGATAAGCTGCACAATTGGTAAAAAGAGGGAGTGAGGAGGTGAAAGAGGCACAGGGCAATAAAGGCCGACAGTGCAACAAAGGCACAACAAGATGAAAGAGGGTAGAGAGAAGCTGAAAAAGGTTTTATTAGGTATTTGGTAGAAAGGCAAAAGGGAGGTAGGGGGGAGGAAATCATCTGACCACAATATGCAATGACAGAAGGGATCTCCTCACAGATCACTGGGAAAAAGCAGAGGAATTAAAGGCCAAAGAACAGTGTCTTACTGAGAGGCAGCCAGGACAGACTTGGCAGAGCAGTGCACCATGATACCTAAAGAGGAGTAGCAAGTAAAATGGATAACTTTACGGAGGATAAAGCACAATGATCCAGTGTGCTACAGCCCAGAATTCTCAGGAATCTGTTCATTTTGCTGCCAATGCCCCTGAATGGGATACTTTAATAGATCACTGGCCAATGCAGAAGTGCCTTAAGATTGGAGTATAGTTAGTGTAGCACTATTGTGCAAGCAGGGAAAATCTGGAGAACTACAAACCTTTTAGTCAACAGGTAATGGCAGGATAGTCAATGACACAATTCTACTTTCTAGGACAGTAACTGTGATCATTGTGTTAAACCTATCCTTCTTATGTATAGGCTACTTGAGATTTTGACAGGATAGTGCTAGTAGACATGGTCTGTATGGATTTCAACAAGGTCTTTGACATGTTCCTCACAAACAGCTGATAAGTCTGGTGGAGATGGGAGTAGGTCCAAGGTTTGGAAACTGGATTGCTAAATGGATGAATTGTGCTGAAGAGCTGTGGTGAGGCAGACGTAAGGAAAGTGAGCTAGCCAACTAGCCAGTCACCATCAGAATATCAGATTGCATGTAGAAATCTTCCCCTCCCTCCCAGAATGGGTGAGCTGATAAACTGTTGCTCCTTCTCACCTTCCGGGCTATGGTCTGCTAATCAATTTCTAGGCACCTGTGCCACAGTTAGAGCTGCACACCCGTATATCATGCTGCCAGGTCTTCTTGAAATCTTCTTGAAATTCCCTTCATCAGTGTGCTTCACTGACTGCTCCAAATGCTTGATAGTGAATAGTTAAATACAGTGTGAACAATTAATTGATAATAGTATTTGGAAAGATACATGTGTACTAACTAGGTAATGGCAAAACAGAGGTAAAAATGTATCAGTCATACAGAGATGATGTCCGTATATCTTTTTTGAAGGTTTTGTTTCTGTGCTCAAATCATCCCTGTCAAGCTGACAAGGATTTAGCCAGATAACCCGGAAATACATAAACAAGTACAAACGCAAATACATGAGTGGTTTATTTCAAAATAAAAAATAAAGCTAAATGAAAAACTGAAAACGTAAAATTTCTAAAATAATTTACTTCCGTAAACATGCCATTTTGAAGTCACTAGATAGAAATAATTCACCCATTCATGTAAGCGTTTTTATACATTGCAGTACTTCATCAGGCTATTTAGTTGATACTTGGCATATTTCAAACTGTTAATTCCATTTTGATTTCTTGTTGTATTAACTCCATTAAATGTATCAAGCTGACTTTTTGTGTGACATAAGAATTAAGTCAATTAAAACTTGTACTTAAAGTACCCTAAAGTTTCACTATGACTTTTAAAGTAATGGAGTGAAGGGCAGGATGAAACTACACAAGAAATTGGAGCCTGCAGTGTAAGGTGTGGCTCACTTAGGAAATTGCCAACTGAGCAGTTTGTGGATGTGTAAACAATATAATCCCACCATTTCTGGGTGACCCCTCAATGGGTGGTTGAGGTGAAATTTGTTGAGTGTCAGAAGCCCGAAAAAACACAAGCAGATTACACTGTTTCCAAAGAAACACAAGCACATCGCAGTGTAGTGTTGATCGCTGTTTCTGAAGAAACACAAGCAGATCACGGTGTGGATCACTGTTTCTGAAGAAACACAAGCAGATCACGGTGTGGATCACTGTTTCTGAAGAAACACAAGCAGATCACAGTGTGGATCACTGTTTCCTAAGAAACACAAGCAGATCACAGTGCTGATCACTGTTCCAAACAAACACAAGCAGATCACAGTGCTGATCACTGTTTCGGAAGAGAAACAAGCAGATCACAGTGTTGATCACTGTTTCCCATAGGAACTCATTGCTGGTGTAATTTTTTAGTGTGTGCTGGCAATGATTTCCTTGTTTTGACAGATGTCTCCCTTCTGATTGGTGAGATCGTGGGTGTGGAGTTTGGTGTATATAAGGTGGTAGGGTGCAAGGAGCTTGCTACCTGCAAAAAACAATTAAATTAATTTTTTCACTCTTGTGTCTTTCAGGGATTATTCGTTAATGTTTTTAACTCATCAGCAAGTCGAACTTGGTGTTTATAGTAGATCTTTCCCAGGCCCCTTTATTTTCTTTTCTTTATCAATCTGCTTTGTCAGCATTTATCAGAATGGCACAACTTATAAGTTTCCGAAACTAAAAGGTGGGCAGTTGGTCTGTACGTAACACAGTGACTGTCTTAAGTAAAATTACAATTTATTTGTTTTTTTTTTTTGTTTATTTATTTATTAATTTTATTTTTTGGACCCAGCTAACCTTACTAGCAGAGGCCATTTTCAGTAGGTGTTGCGGGTCAAAAGCTCCAGGTATAGTAAACACGGACATGAATCTCTATATACACTGAAGAAAATGTATTAAGCAATTTTATATAATATATATGCACACGTGCACACACACAAACACACATCACAAGAAAATGACATTTAATATCATGGGAAACACATAGGGAAGGCAATGTCCTTAAAAGAATTGTTCATTTTATTGCAGTATATTCTAAATGCTATCAGTAAATATTCATGCATGAATCCTCCTTGGACTACATGAAGAGAGACATGGATGAGCTGTCGGATTATGTAGCCCAGGTGGGTATGACCCTAGCCCTGAGCAGCATCCTACCATCACTTAGAATGATACCACAGCACAAGCAGAAAATGATTGATTTCAACAATTGGCTAAGTTTCTGGTGTCATTCTAAGGGGATCCAGTATCTGTCTGCCTGGGATGACATGATTAACAGACCTCGATGCTTTGCCAGTTATGGCCTGCATCTGTCACCCCTGGGGTTCTGGATACTGGCCAAGGCTCTTGCCACCCCTATAGTGCCTTTTTAGGTGGTGTTCCAAACACCAAATTACCACCATGACAGCTACAAACAAATGCAATTTGAGGGTCATGCTGTTCAACGCTAGAAGTCTAAATCTCAAAATGCACTCGCTTGAGGTACTCATTAAAATGGAGAACATTGACATTTGTGCTGTAATAGAGACCTGGTTCATGGCAGCAGAAAGCACTCCTGCACTACCAGGCTACAACTCATTCCACACCTTTCGGCCCCAGAATTTGGACCAAAGCTCCAAAGGCAGTGGTGTTTCCATATTCAAAGAGGATGCTCACACCTCCAGACTGGTAGCCCAACATAACGCATCTGAGATACTTCAGGTGCATCTAACATTGGGTAAGACAGCAATTCATTTCATAGCCTGCTATAAGTCCCCAACCATGTCCCAAGATTCACACTCCACATTCCTAAGCACCCTGGAGAATATTAGGGTCCAACCTAACACACTCATACTGAGTGACTTCAACTACCTCTCCATTAACAGGGAAAACTACTCGTGTACCAATTCACTTGCCCACCGCTTTCTGGAATTCATTAATTCCAATGCCCTGGACCAACTCGTTCTTACCCCCACTAGAGGTAGCAACGTCCTTGACCTGGTCATAACTAACATGGGCGACCATTGCTCTACACCAGAAGCCAACTCCTCCCTGGTTTGATCCGATCACAAACTAATCACCTTGGAAATCCACATCCCTCCCAACCCCCAACAAAGGTAACTACCATGAAAAACTTCTCCAAAGCTAACTTTGGGCTTCTAAAAACAGAGGTGGCTAACTTCATGGCACCCATGCAAATGGAGAATAGTTGCATGACCGCCATATCATACACCAATGCACTGTACGAACATGTACACAAATGCATGGATCTCGCCATACCAAAAAGAACTAAGATGCTCTCCTCAAAAAAAGGAAGCCAATCTGGTGGTCCCCTGCCATAAACAAACTCTACAACAGAAGGAGGAAACTGATGCAGAATAAGGTAAAGTCCCAAGGCTGGAAAAACTCCCTTATCAGCCTCAGCAAAATATTGAGCTCTCTCATTAAATGCTCTAAAGCTAGCTATGAAAACAGAATTGCAGCAGATAGTAAAGACAACCACAAGGCCTACTATAATTATGTAAAGAATCTCCATGGCAATACCCAGATTTGCTCTGATCTACTGCGCAATGGTATCTCCTGTACCGATCCAACAGATATTGCAAATATACTGGCGAACAGATTCAGTGCTTACCCCCCCCCCTCAAAGGACCAATCACAATACTAATAGATTGCCAGGCACCCAGTATTACTGCTGCACTGGTTAAAACAGCACTGTCCAATGCCAGGAATACAGCTTCTATGGGACCTGACAGTATCCCTGGCTGTGTTCTGCATGAACTACAGAGTGAACTGGCACCTCACCTGTGTGCCCTGTTCAATTACAGCCTCACCTTAGGCTTTGTCCCTACTGAATGATGCACTGCTACAGTCATCCCTCTCCACAAAGGAGGAGTGACTACAGACCCTGGGAACTATCTCCCCATTAGCCTGAAGAGTCTGATATGCAAAGCTATGGAACGCATTATCATGGACCTAATAAACAAGAATATAGGGAATCTCCAAACTCTGGATCCTACACAGTTTGGTTTTGTGAAGGGTAGATCATGCCTGCTCAACTTGGTTGACTTCTTTGAGTCAGTCAGCAGAGCTGTGAATGAAGGTAAGGTGGTTCATACAGCCTACCTTGATCTGGCCAAGGACTTTGATACCATTCCCCACTCAGGAATCATAGATAAACTTACTAAGCTAGGCATCAACCCCTATATCACTAGTTGGATTGCAAACTGGCTCACAGATAGAACCCACAGTGTGAAAGTAGGTGACTCCAAGTCAGACTGCCAACCAGTCACGAGTGGAGTCCCACAGGGTTCGGTCCTGGGTCCTTTCCTGTTTGGCATCTACTTCTCTGAAGTCCAGGCCAACACGAAGGGACTCTGGCTGACAAAGTTTGCAGATGATTGCAAGTTGGGAGCTATTATTAACTCCCCAAGTGATGCTAACATCCTACAGAAAGGCCTCAATGAGACCAATGACTGGTGTCAGAAACATGGCCTTAAGCTCAATGCCAAAAAATGTGTCTTCATCCCCTTTGGGAAAAACCCAGTTCCCTTTAATTACCACATTGATGGTAGTCCACTGAACACAGAAGGCATTATGAGATCTAGGAACACAGGTTGACAGCAACCTCTCTTTTGACCACCATGTTGCCACTGTAGTCAGAAAGACCTTCTATGTGGCACATGTCATTACTAATGGTTTTGCATCCAGGAAGAAAGAGGTCATTGTATCCCTCTACTCTTCCCTTATTAGGCCAATCATAGAGTACAATGCCCCATTTGGCATGTACCTCACTAGACACCTGCAACAACTGGAGAGGCCGCAAAAGTACCTCACAAAGAGGATCCTAGGCCTTAAACACTTGTCCTACATAGACACACTCAAAAAGCTCCAACTATTTTCTGTCTCATATCGCCTACTTAGAGGCAATCTCTGCTTGAATTACAAAGCCATGTCTGACCCAGCTCTGTTAGAAATGCTACATCTAAAGAAATCCCAATCCCTCCGCACCACACACTCCAGAGACCTCAGCCTCATTACCACAATCAACAGAACATGCTGGAGGGACAGGCTTATAACCCAAAGACTGCCCATGCTATGGAATAGACTTCCCATACATGTCAAGCAGAGTACCTCACTGGCCCTCTTCAAGAGAAATCTTGATGAGTGGATGGGAAATAGAAAATTCACCCCGGGGATCACTCCAGTGGCTCTACTCAACAGAGGCACAAGGAATTAAGGTGGGGTGGCATGATGCCAGGGTAATCCTATGGGCTAGGCTTGTAAAGGCTCCAGGGCCATTAGCCTAGTACACACCTATGAAATGCCGTATATGCATAGTATTCCTGTATTCTCATAATATTTACAGCAGGTGCTTTTCTAAATTACATTATAATTAATGAATACATTGTGTTTCTGTGTCATCATAGTGTTTACAAAAACTCCTGTGCTGACATATTTTCTTACATAATCGTAATACTTAGAAGACAAAATTAAATGATAGTTTATTGCAGAAAAAGATCCACATAAACTCAAATGTTATCTGGTATGTTAAGGATTTAGATTCAAGCTTTCTTTTTTATTCTGATGTTCCATTCAGTGTAAAATATTTGAATTCTATAAATTTAACATAAACATAAGGGAAATGTCTCAGAAAACACAGCAAACAAATGAGAACATAGTTACAAAAAGATTAACCAGACCTGGCAGTTTAATATAAATCAGCACTTAAGATATGAGCGGAGAAGATTCATATGGGAATACAGGTGCCAGTTTTCTTTAAAAGTGTGTTGATAATGACTTACCAAGCTCTCTGAAGTCTGGAAATGTGATGTAGATTTTTTTCCTATTGCAGTCTTTTGTAGCCCAAAACATAATCTTTCTACTGATAACATGCGTTTATGACTTAGTTTTAAGTATTAAAGATATTCTATTTAGCCAGATTGTTAAAAATGCATTATTTATTTTTTATATTAACACTCGTATAATTGGACTGTTTTAGAAATAGAAATAAGAAAGACAATTACTTGGAAGTAAAACTGTTTGGAATATTTTCCTGTATTCATAGTCACTTGTGCAAATGCGATAAGGATATTCTTGATGATGCGTACTAATGAGCATAGCAAGTATGAGAATCATAGCGACTACTTCCACTAATACGAAAGGCCTTAAAAATAATGAGATGCATATGAGAAATGTTATAAAGTGTAGTTTGTGAATGAGGTGGTCTTGCAATTCATAGTCTATCATCCCTACGGTATGCACTTCCGTTCTTAAAAGCAATGCTCCGCCTTTGATATTTAATTTGCAAACTGCGAAGTTGTTTGTCCAGGTAGGCACAAGCACTTTCCTGACCCACAAATGAAATATTTCTCCAGTAACCCCTTTATTAGTTTGTATTAAGTGTGCAGAAGCTCTAAAATGACACACTAAATTATTTTGCCCAGTGATCACTTCAGCAGACTGACCATGCATACACAGACACTTCCCTGTTACACAAATTAATTATTTCCCCCTGATCCCTTGAGCAACATTTCCTAGTATGCACAAGCACTGAAATGAAACATTCACCCAATCAACCATCTTCATTAACTTGTTCAGGTATGTATAAGCACCAAGATGAAACATTTCCCCAAATGACCCCTTCAGTAACATGTCCAGCTATGCACAAGCACTAAAATGAAGCATTTACCCAAATGGCAACTTCAGTACAATGTCCAGGTATGCATATGCACCAAAATGAAACCTTCACCCAAGTGACCTCTGCAGTAACATGCCATAGTATGCACAAGCACTAATATGAAACCTTCACACAAGTGACCTCTGCAGTAACATGCCATAGTATGCACAAGCACTAATATGAAACCTTCACACAAGTGACCTCTGCAGTAACATGCCATAGTATGCACAAGCACTAATATGAAACCTTTACCCAAGTGACCTCTGCAGTAACATGCCAGAGAATGC
Source organism: Protopterus annectens (assembly GCF_019279795.1). Taxonomy (NCBI): domain Eukaryota; kingdom Metazoa; phylum Chordata; order Ceratodontiformes; family Protopteridae; genus Protopterus; species Protopterus annectens. Next base: position 153,135,221 of record NC_056743.1, on the reverse strand, counting down.
ACAAGCACTAATATGAAACCTTCACCCAAGTGACCTCTGTAGTAACATGCCATAGTATGCACAAGCACTAATATGAAACCTTTACCAAAGCATCTCCTTCAGTGATACATCCAGGTATGCACAAGCCCTGAATTGAAACGTTCACCCAAGAGACCCCTTCATTAAACATATCTAGGTTACAAAATGAAACAGTAAACCAAGCAACCCCTTCAGTAATACTTCCAGGTATGCACAAGCACTAATATGAAACCTTCACCCAAGTGACCTCTGCAGTAACATGCCATAGTATGCACAAGCACTAATATGAAACCTTCACACAAGTGACCTCTGCAGTAACATGCCATAGTATGCACAAGCACTAATATGAAACCTTTACCAAAGCATCTCCTTCAGTGATACATCCAGGTATGCACAAGCCCTGAATTGAAACGTTCACCCAAGAGACCCCTTCATTAAACATATCTAGGTACGCACAAGCTACAAAATGAAACAGTAAACCAAGCAACCCCTTCAGTAATACTTCCAGGTATGCACAAGCACTAATATGAAACCTTCACCCAAGTGACCTCTGCAGTAACATGCCATAGTATGCACAAGCACTAATATGAACCCTTTACCCAAGTGACCTCTGCAGTAACATGCCATAGTATGCACAAGCACTAATATGAAACCTTCACACAAGTGACCTCTGCAGTAACATGCCATAGTATGCACAAGCACTAATATGAAACCTTTACCAAAGCATCTCCTTCAGTGATACATCCAGGTATGCACAAGCCCTGAATTGAAACGTTCACCCAAGAGACCCCTTCATTAAACATATCTAGGTACGCACAAGCTACAAAATGAAACAGTAAACCAAGCAACCCCTTCAGTAATACTTCCAGGTATGCACAAGCACTAATATGAAACCTTCACCCAAGTGACCTCTGCAGTAACATGCCATAGTATGCACAAGCACTAATACGAACCCTTTACCCAAGTGACCTCTGCAGTAACATGCCATAGTATGCACAAGCACTAATATGAAACCTTTACCAAAGCATCTCCTTCAGTGATACATCCAGGTATGCACAAGCCCTGAATTGAAACGTTCACCCAAGAGACCCTTCATTAAACATATCTAGCTACAAAATGAAACAGTAAACCAAGCAACCCCTTCAGTAATACTTCCAGGTATGCACAAGCACTAATATGAAACCTTCACCCAAGTGACCTCTGCAGTAACATGCCATAGTATGCACAAGCACTAATATGAAACCTTCACACAAGTGACCTCTGCAGTAACATGCCAGAGAATGCACAAGCACTAATATGAAACCTTTACCCAAGTGACCTCTGTAGTAACATGCCATAGTATGCACAAGCACTAATATGAAACCTTTACCAAAGCATCTCCTTCAGTGATACATCCAGGTATGCACAAGCCCTGAATTGAAACGTTCACCCAAGAGACCCCTTCATTAAACATATCTAGGTACGCACAAGCTACAAAATGAAACAGTAAACCAAGCAACCCCTTCAGTAATACTTCCAGGTATGCACAAGCACTAAAATGAAACATTCACCCAAGTTATCCCATCAGTACAATGTCCAGGTATAAATAAGCACCAAAGTGAAGCATTCACTCACATGACCCCTTCTTTAATATGTACAGGTATGCAAAAGCACTGAAATGAAACATTTGCCCTAGTGGACCCCTTCAGTAAAAAATGTCCAGATATACAGAAACACCAACTAATCTCCTTTCACACCTCAGTATTCTCCCAGAAAACTGTTGCTTACTCGCATAAATTCAGGACACTTTCTCACTTTGTATGTAAATGAGATCATTATGGATTCATGTCTATGAATCAAACTGATGTGTATACGTGTAAAGCCCCTTAACAACATAGTAGATGTCCCCTTTTTGTTTTGCATTAATCGTATTCTGCTTTTGTGATGGGGGGTGTAGATCGATGTGTGTATGTACCCAAGTATCCAGGAGCTTGCACAAGTGTTTAAATACTGAGCACATGCAAGTTTGGCTGCCATTTTGTAGCAAGCTGTTGAGATGTAAGCATGTATGTATGTAAGGTCTGTCTGTTAACTAGTTCGTATTTAATGATGCTGCCATCCAGCCTGATGTGTTTCAATGTATTAAAACATCTAAACAAAAACCCCAGCCTTCTTGCCATATGTTTTGGAGATAAACAAGTCACATGGTGTCAGAAGAGGCATGTCTAAAAGACAAGGAATCAGAAACTGCATATCCAAGGGGCATGAAGTTAAAGGTAGCTTGGCTATAACGAATCAAGGTACTTGTTAAGATCTGGTGGAATATACAGGAATCATCCCTAAAATGTGCAAAGTTCGCAAAACAAGTCAGAAATGAATTTCAGGTATTAAAAATTGCTCAGCAATATTTCTTTACATATAATATGAAACGTGGCATACAGAACGTTCTAAATTATTTAGGATAAGCCGATATGTATGATATTGATAAAATATTCATATTACTACAGAAAATGTTTGAACTAATGTCCGAATTGCATAAAGCGAATAAAATAAAGGGAAACAGCATTTTTGCAAAGCATGTATTTTGCATATTAAGCAAAGATATCAGAAGTGTATAAAAGCATTTGCATATTTGTGCAGTGTTACAGTAAAGCTATTTCACAAAGTGCAGCCATTATAGGGCATATTTTGCAGAGTGCAGCCATTACAGAGCATGTTTCGCAAACTACAGCATTTCAAAGAGTTTATTGTGCATCTGAATGTTATTTCAAGCTCACAAAACTGTTTGTACATAATTACAAGTGCCATAATTTCATTGTTTGTGTATACTTTGTGGGCATGGCAGACAAATTTCGAAAGCCTAGTGAACTTGTGTTATTTTTTTCCCAAACATCTTTATTAAATTTTCATATATGACAAAGGAAATCTTACATTTATAAATGAAAAACATACAAAATGATACCACTTTAGGTGCAAACAGTTTACATCACAGACACCCTTCTGTTTCTGTATCATAACTTAAAAAAATCATCTCCCCACTCAATCCTATCCGCTCACCCATTATATCCAACAGAGCAGCCTGCAGGGAATCCATAAAGTCTGCCATGTCATTACACTTCCAAAAATATGTTCCTAGCTACCTCTTTCTTGCCTGTCACACCTCCAACATTTGCTATCCACCTGAGGAAAAATTCTTTGGAGTCTACTTGGGGTATACAAATACCTATGTAAACACTTCCAGGCAAAGATCCTAAATCTTCTGAAGTTTGTTGCATATTTGGGAGATAGGGTTCCTATTAGATGACTGAATACACATTCTGTTGAATGCGCCTTGGTCGAATGTAAAACAACAAAAAGGCAAAATAGCGAAGTGGCTTTTAAGTGAATTGGCTGATTCCATTACTTTGCCATTTTCAGCACTGTAGTACGATCTCGGGGTTGGTATATTTAAGTAGGGGTGGGTCACCCCCCCCCACACTTTATGTATTCTTTCAATCTCTAACCTGCAGTCCAAATCAGTACACTTGTGTTTGACAGCAATATTGCCAAGAACTGCAGAGTCTTTGAGCAAGAGTACTACATTTTCATACGGGCAGCATTTTCTGATAAAGATGACCGTACAAAGGCATTTATTCTACTTCATCTAGCTGGGTCAGAAGCCATAGAAAGGAAGCATTTATTTGTGTATGCACCTGCTATCTATGCTGAAGAGGGGGAAACTATCATATTGTTGTACTGGCTGAGTCAAGGGAAGACCCTGAGTGCTTAAAATGTAAATTTAGAGATGTGTGTAACCTCCCTTACAAATGTTACAATGGAAAGGCATTTCTTTTACACAAGGGATCAAAAGCTTGTTTAAACTTTTGTAGCATATATAGCTGAACTGATAAGGCTAAAATGGGCAGATTTGGTGATTTTAAGGTATGAGTTGATAAAGGACAGACTTGTGTGTGGTATTAAAGATGATCCTGCGAGAAAGATTTTGCTTTGTGACAATGATTTATCTTTGAATAAGGCCAATGAGATTTGTCAGATATATGGGCTCACAGAAAAGTGCACAAATATGCTTACAAATGAGAACAGCTCTAGAAGGCACACTAAAAAAGCTCATGTTGATAGTATGCAGCACGTTATTAAAAGAAACAGGCCCAAGCACATGGCAGCAACTGCAACCCCTGGAGCACTCACTGGTAAACCCCATAACTTTCCATCAAATTCCAGAATTCACACAGTCTCAGGGAAACGTTAGAGTGAGTCAACAAACTCAAAGCATGGGCCCCAATCTAGTTTCATTGCCAACTGTTATAATTGTGGTGGAGTCATGAATCTAAAAGGGAAAAATGTTTAGCTCTTGGTCAGCAATGCCACAAATGTAACAAATGGAATCACTTCAAAAGGTTTTGTAAATCAAAAGGCCCACATTTTTTTTATTAAAAGGGAACATTTTAAGAAATGATTTGATCAATTAGAAAGCTCCAACCCTACTGTTTGTTGATGGTTTGTTATTGCTTCATGAAACAGTCAGTCCAGTAGATTTAAGGGCAGAGAATTAAGTATTCTGTACTGTTTGGATAAATGGCAAACCCATAGAAATCAAAGCTGATACAGGTTCTGCAATATTATGTCAGCAGAAACATTTAATAGAGTGTGTAAAGGTGAAAGGCTTGATTTGGCAAGGTGTGTGACGCTTGTTGCTTATGGAGGTGAAGAAATTCAAAACCAAAGGCTCAGTAGTGCTTTCATGTTACTCTGCTGGAAGAAGCTACGACTTATTTTATGTGGTCAAGAGGCCATCCAGTCATTATTAGGGCTCAGAGACAGTTTGAAAATGGGCCTGCTTTCATTTAATAAGGAAGTTCATCATGTTAGCTTGAAACACCACTACTCTAATTTTGCCCAGTACATTTTTTCAGCCTATGCTGATCATTTTGAAGGCAAAGTAGGCAAACTTCCAGTTGTGTACTCCATGAAGTTAGATCCAGAGGTCAGTCCAGTTGTCAGGCCAGCATGTAAAGTTCCAATAGCCATGCAGGACAATGCCAAAGCTGAGCTAGATAAAATGGTGCAACAAGGTGCGATTTGTCCAGTTGAAACTCCAACTGAATGGGTATCTTCCATGATGGTAGCTCATAAGAAAAGCTCAGATGACATTAGAATATGTATTGATCCACGAGATTTGAACAAAGCATTAAAAAGATCTCGTCATCCAGTGTGCACAGTCAAAGAAGTCACAGCCTTAATGCCAAATGCCACTCATTTTTTTGTTCTAGATGGAAACAGTTCATTTTGGCAAATTCAGCTTGACAAAAAATCATCATTGCTCACTATGTTTAGTACTCCATTTGGCAGGTACAGATTTTTGAGAATACCATTTGGCATAAATTCTGCAAGTGAAGTCTTTCAACAAGCAATGGAGCAATTGTTTTGGGTATCCTTGTGCTTTTATAGTAGATGGCATGCTGGTAGGAGGTTGTGACAGCCATTCTTGAGATGCCAGCACCAGACCATGTTCAAGCCCTGCAAGGTTTTCTTGGCCTGGTCAACTACCTAGGCAAATTCATTCCAGACTTGAGCCAACTGTATGCACCACTCAGAGAGCTGACACACAAAGATGTATAATGGTCTTGGTTAGAGCAACACCAAAGAGCATTTGAAGTCCTGAAATAAAGAATTGCTAGTCCACCAACACTCAGATACTATGATGTTCACAAGCTAGTTACACTTTCTTGTGATGCTTTGAAATTGTCTTGGTGCAATCATTCTACAAGAGGATCAACCTGTTGCCTATGCATCGAGACCTCTTACCCAAACTGAGAGACAGTATGCCCAGATCGAGAAAGGGCTTTTGGCAATTGTTTGCATGTTTGAAGTTCCATGATTATGTTTATGGTAAACCTATCCAAATTGAAACAGACCACCATCCTTTAGTCACTATCTTGAGAAAGCCTATGCATTCTACTCCACCCAGACTGTAACGCATGATGCTGAGATTGCAAAAGTACAATTTCAATCTTGTCTACAAGAAAAGCACATTTCTTTATCTTGCTGATACCTTATGCAGGTTGCCCAGAAACACCACAGAACAGCATGAGAATGAGAACCTTAATTTTGAAATCTTGGAAGTGAGGAATTTTTCTTCCACCTGTATTGAGTTGAGAAATCACACAGCCACAGATCCAGTTTTTCAAAGGCTTAACCGCTTTATCAATGAAGGATGGCCATCTAAGCAATCTAGTTTACCTTAAGAAGTGCAACCTTATTTTCCATACAGAGATGAAATTTTGTCTGACAAGGGTATCATTATGAAAGATCCAAAAGTAATTGTCCCAAAGTCTTTGCAACCAGAGTACATTACTATCTTGCATCGTGGTCACCCAGGAGTCAAATCTACCGAAAGAAGGGCAAGTGAGTTAGTATTTTGGCCTTCTATGTCACAAGACATTGAGTGAGCACTTTTGTCTTGTTCTGTGTGTAATAGCACAAAGCCATATCAACAGAAAGAACCATTTCATCTTAACCAGATTCTGGTACTACCTTGGTCCACAGTAGCCATGGACATTTCGAGTGGAATGGTAAAAATTATTTGGTGTTAGCAGACTCTTATTCCACTTGGTTCAAGAGTGACCTATCATCCAGTATTGTCATTACTAAGATGAAGCATCATTTTGCAATCCATGGTAGCCCACACAGTTATTTCTGACAATGGCACGCAGTTTACAAGCCAAAAGTTCAAAAGATTTGCTGAAGAATGGGACTTTACTCATTTCACAATTAACCCTGAGTACAGGCAATCGAATGGTTTGGCAGAACATGCAGTTCAAAGTGCAAAATGGTTACTTGAGAAGTCAAAACTAGATAATAGTGATGTTTTGCTAAATATCTTGAATCTCAGAAATGTTCCTCATGATGTCTTTGTTCACCTGCTCAGAGACTTCTGTTGAGACAAACCATAACCACATCACCAATCACCAATCAGCAGTCAATTGTTGGTTCCATGTATCAAGAACAACAGGTCAGTGAAAGCCAATCTGTTGAAGAAACTCCTAACCCAGAAGTTCTAGTATAATAAATCCAGCAAACTGCTCAATCCATTATGAGAGGGAGAAGTGGTAAGGATGTAAATGTCCAACGGTTATGATAGGATTGGTGTCGTGAAGAGTATTGGTCCAGAGCCGAGATCATATAGTGTGGAATCACAAGGAGCAGTGTTTAGGTGGAATCAGAAGCATTTAAGACCGAGCCTATACCACAGCACATAGCCTGTGAGAAAGACTCATCTCAGATCGAGTTGTCTGGTGTTCCAATTCTAGAGGAAGTTGCAGATGACATTCCCATTCCTATGACGAATCTAAAAGTTGCGTTGTGCACTGCAGACTGTCCCTGTTGCTAAACTTGGTCCAGATTGTTATGTTACAAGATATGGTCACATATCTAAACAATGTAGCAGATATGAAGCAACTTGGACATGAATATTGTGTTTTGTTTCTAATGTATATAGTAATGCATGTCTGACTCTGTTTTTTTTTTTTTCAAAAGGACAATCTCTTTAAGAGGGAGGATGTAGATCAATTTGCATGTATGTGCCTTTAAGAAGCTATCCAAGGGCTTGCACAAATGTATAAATACTGAGCATGTGCAAGTCTGACTGCCATTTTGTAGTAAGCTGTTGCGATGTAAGGATGTATGTATGTAAGGTCTGTTTGTTAACTCGTTTGTTCATATTTAATGATGCTGCTGTCCATCCTGATGTTTCTTTGTATTAAAGCATCTAAACAAAAACCACAGCCTTCTTGTCACATGTGTTAGAGACGAACGGGCGAAAGGGGGTATATTCATAAAACGTCCTCTGTAGTCATCCTGAAAGCCAGGATTTACATAACCACTTGTGCTGCTCTTCACGCGATCACTGCTTCAAAAATGTGACACCCCAGACTATGAATACCACACATTATTCTTCTAAACCACTAGAGAGCTTGTGATCCAGAATACAAAATAAATATAATCTGATGGCTAAGAAGGAGGTCTTCATTCTCCAGTACTCCTCTACTGTACTTCCCAAGCCACAAATATGCAAAGCTAAAAATAAACACAAGAGTGCTTGAGCTAACGATAGGATTTCAGTTGAAGTGGCTACTAATTTCATTCTGCTGTTTCTGGAAATCTGGAATCCATTTTATTACCATAAACAAATACAGTAAACTCTCAGTTAACCGGAACTCAAGCAACCAGAATTTTCAAGCAACCGAAAAAAAGATTAAAGAAATACAGTACAATTTTCATGTGTTACACTTTCTGTCCCCCCCCTCTGCAGAAACGTACCTTATGTTTTTAGAGTCAGAGTTTTAAAAAGGAAGATCGCAATAAATTCCCTATCTCCCCAACCTGAGAACAAGTCAAACCAAACAAATAGTATAGGGTACATTATTAGTCAGGCCTATTTTTAATAGTAACTCTCAAGCAAACAGAAACTATAGTTATCTGGCATCTACTAATCCCCATGGGTGCCGGTTAACTAAGAGTTTACTGTAATGGCTTATTTCACTATGTCCTTATTAGCACTAATTGGCCCTGTGCCTGGACATGTAGCTTATTCACCAGCCTGTTGACCCACAGTGACAGACATTCCAGTATGCATACTAGGATGGGTGTTTCCCATGCATGTAATGCAGTCTGTCCATCTTTGCAAGAATGCTGTACGTGCTTAAATGTTTTCGCTAGAAGCACGACTCAATCAGCAGTGAACTCATTGACACTGCTGGCCAAACCGATCCTGAATGGCAAAATTCCTCTATTTTCCTCCTGCTCTCCAAGTCAATCGGTGGTTATAGGTGTTGTCATGTTGCTTCCTCTCTTTCTTGAAGCTGCACTGGGACTGAAGTGTTTCCAGTCATATTTTTTAAAATGTTTTCATATATTTGAGAAATGTTTTCTGTTAAGATTACTTGGAACACAGTTACACGATAATTTTCTTGCCATTTAAATGTTGTTTTGTGATAGGAGGATGATGGACAATTTGTGTTTAAAGTTAGTGTGCTTGAATTCAGGAAAGGTCACAGTTGGCTTTAGATCACAGAGCAAAGGTTTATTTAAAAGTTTTACTTTACCCATAATCACATTAAATCAAGAAAGCAGCTACAGAGACTGTATACACCTTTGAACATACACTTCCTCACATGCAGGCAAAATAGTCTCACAAGAGACGCGCTGTCAATATTTTGTGCATGTAGGCTCTGGCCAGTCAGCACTCTGCTAACACTTTCAGTGTTGGGTTAGTTGTAGGATGCTGCTGCTCTGAATGTGAAGAATGCAGTCCTAACCTAGTCTCGGACCCAGTGAACTATTTAGCAAGAATATGCAATGAAAGTCATCTTTCAGTGAGTGGAACCTAAATCTCTGCAGGCAATAGCAGGTTAGCCACTAAAGCAGCACAGCAATAGTGTAGTGGGCAGAGCATTCGCCTAACAAGCAGGCATTCCTGGTTCGAGTCCCACTGCAGCACAGTCTATTTTGTTGGAAGGGTGACCTAATGGTTAAGGTGTTTGCCTTACAAACACAAGGTGCACGGTTTGAGTCTCACAAGGGGTAATTGGCTAGGCTTAAAATGGCTCACAAGGGTAGTTAGCCTAGTACTAATCTATGAATCTATGAATCTATGAAAAATCTGTCCACCTAAGAGTGCTTCCAATGTGGTAAGCGATTCTGTGAATTAACACTTTGACCTTCATCTGGCCATTTCTCATGTGCAGTATTCATTTCCACTAAATGTTTCAGTGTGGCACAAAAGTTAAAAACCTGTACTCTGTAGTTACTGATGCCTTTTTGATGACATCACATTATTTCACCTGTACTCTGTAGTTACTGATGCCTTTTTGATGACATCACATTATTTCACCTGTACTCTGTAGTTACTGATGCCTTTTTGATGACATCACATTATTTCACCTGTACTCTGTAGTTACTGATGCCTTTTTGATGACATCACATTATTTCCCCTTCTTGAATGGATGCTACAATCCAATCAGTCATAAAACAGTTCAGAATTCAAATTTCATGAGTTGTTTTTATTTTTTGTCACAGTTTAATTCAAAGGCCTACATGTGCACCTTTTTTATCTCAGTCACAGAACCTTCTCAATTTTGTACAGAAAATGTAACAGTGAGTAATAATGTCAAAATCTGGACATTTTGAAGTCTCTGAAGAAGTTAAATAATTGAAAAGTCGAGCATTTTGTAACTTGCCTAAGGTCCAGGAATTGCTAGTACACCTTCCAATACTGGTATCCGACTATCAGAAATAATTTCCAAAGGATGCCTGACTTAGCATACAACATGTAGACATGCCTCTAAAATAATGCAAGTTTACACAAATTGTTGCATGCAAGCCAATCAGAACAAATCTTGTCATTTCTGTGCTAATCACTGATACAAAATTGAAGAGCATTGCTGAGAATGTAAAGGAATAAAATACACACTAAAACATCAATAATTCTGTATACAATGTCTGGCTTCAGTGTTCTTAATTATATTGAAAACTTGTAGTGAAAGAAAATTGCAGGCCACACTGTCATGTTAGACCAATGCTACAGCAAAATAGCTAAATTTGCTACTAATCTGCACTACAAATCCCACAACTGCTGTGCCCTTAAACAACTCTCCTGGCTTGGACTACAACACTACTTGTCATACTCAACTAGTTCTGGCAAATAAGTTCCTTAATAACCTTGACTATTGCCCAGCCATAACAAATAATTTACAGCCTTGCCCACCAAATAAGTCACCGCATTGAAGTGAGCAGGCTGTTCAAATTTCTAAGTCAAATAACTAAGCCAGCAACACGCTTAACTCATCCGTTGTGGGCAAAATGTGGAACTCCTTGCCACCACTACCCCTCAGGCAAATCCACAACCACAGAAAGTTAAACGCCAACTTAAAACACATTCTAGACAAGTGGCCCTGCTCCTGCTCTAATCCTGTATAACTTCACAGACTCTGACCCTTCTCTCCACCGTCCTCGTCACTCACCTTCAACTTCACTCTTCCCTCTTCCCTTCATTTCTTCTTCTCTTCTACCAAAATAGTTTTTCAATGTCCCAATTTCTGTGTAAGCCCTCCTATAGAACAGCCAGCTTGGATATATGTATATCATGGCAGTCTACACAAAAATATGTCCTTTCATCTCTTAATACCTGTTGATATCTAGTAACACCAATACTAGTACCAGTTGATATCTACTAATACCAATATTACTATCAGCTGATATCTATTAATATCAGTACTAATATCAGTTGATATCTACTAATGTCAATACTAATAGTTGATATCTACTAATGCCAATACTAATATCAGTTGATATCTACTAATACCAATACTAATATCAGTTGATATCTACTAATATCAATACCAGTACCAGTTGAATTGCAGATAAGTACAACTTTCCAGCTGTAACATCTGAGTGCACTGAAATGACATCCTAGAACTGTAGTGTACTACCATTAAACTGAACACCATGTTGAAGTGACACTGCCCTTGGAAACATTTACCCACCGTATGTAATATTACATGTAACAGCCACTAACTATATTACCAAATGTGTAAGACAGCAGTTCTATTTTCAAGGGCAATGTACATAAATATAAATGTATAAAACCCAGCCAAGCTAGAGTTTTCACTGTGGCATACCTTAAACCTGGAGACCCATGGGATATATGCAAATGAAGTTTAAAGTATTCTGTGGTGTGAAACCTAGCTTGGCTCAATTTTTCTTGCAGTTTTTACTGCATGGTTTATCTGTATAAATTTTTTACCCTTTAGATTATAAATGTATAAACACACATACATATTTCTGTGTGTGTGTACTTGACTGTCATACACATAATCAAACACACACAGTCTCAAAAGTCAAATATTAGTCTAAAAAGGTTGAAACTCAAAATATCTTTAAAAAAAGAAAAACAAACTATAAAATAAATAAGTCAAACCTATTTTTTGCAGGGGACAACTGCAGTGCACCCAGCACACACCGCTGGTGCTTTTAAATACCAGCGCTGAGATTGCACAGCAATTGGGAAAGGTTAAATCCCAATCCCCTCTGTACTCTGATCCCACACCGACCAATGCTAGCACACTGAGATCATATGACTATTCAATCACTTGTGCCAGCATAAAAAACATTCAGTATTCCAAATATTTGGCTAACTTAAGTCTTCCCATAACTATCTACCTATCTTTCTGTATCTATGATTTTGTGATGAATATTAAACATGTTAAATTGTTGACACACAAAAGATGAACAAACATATTGAACAATCATTTTACCGACAAAACAAATGGCCAAAAAGCAAAAGCTTGCAAAAGGAAAACAAATTCCTTTCATGATCTACAAACTATAACCCTTATACATGATTCTTTCCAAATTCCACCAAATAGTGGCAGTTTTACTGAAAGCGCTTTTCTAAGATAAGAGGTTATGTTTAGAGGCAAGGCAGAGTTAGGGCTAGGGTTAGAATGCATTAGTCAGGTGGAGAAGGGGGAGTTATGTCTCCTTAGTCCACCTTAGTAATGTGTAATGACCCTAACCCTATACATTCTCTAACCCCTAATCCTAACTCTACCCTTTACCTTAGGAAAACCCTTTCCATAACTCTTGTCACTACACAAGACATCTCAGACACTTACTATGCACATATAGACATGAACACAACACTAAACATAACCCCTTACCTAATCCTACTTGTTATGCATAGATACACATGAACACAACACAAAATGAAACCTCTTAGCTTATCCTACTTATTATGCACATATAGACATGGACACAGCACTAAACGTAACCCCTACCTAATCCTACTTATTATGCACATATACACATGGACACAGCACTAAACATAAATCCTTACCTAATCCTGCTCTAAACCTAACCTGCAAATACTCACGCACACCCTAAATCTATTCTCTTACCTAACCGCTACTTTAACCCCAGCCCAGAAATACTCATCCATGCACTAAACCTGCCCCTTTCCTAACCCTTCCACTCACCCTAGCCCATACACACTTTTGAGCATGTGAGCACATACACACACACACAAACACTAACTAAAAGCAATGTTCACTCTCTTCTCTGTTCACAAACATTACACTGCACTCTGTCATCCATTCCATCATTTGATAAAGTGTAGTTGTAATCTGTCACTTTATCAGAGCATAAATGATCTAAAATGTGGCCTAATAACATGCTGATCTACACTGCATATTGCCACCTACAACTTTTTCTTATAGATTTATAAGTAATGTGGTACACTGTGCAAGATGAAGGTAAACAGGTAGTGTTTTCCCCTTTTTTCCACTGTTATGCAAGCATAAAGTTATTTATAAGTTAGGGAGTTGGGAATAAAGCCCCCTACAATGGTTATGCAGGGGGGTGCAAGCCTATCAAAAGCAGACTTTTCGTTTTTTTTTTGTATGCTTGGCTTAAATGAAAGTGGGTTAGATCTCCTTTGTTTTAATCATTGTGTTTAGATATTGTGTATTTAGGTCGAGTGATCCTATACTCATATGTGTTTATATATATATATATATGTATATATATATATATATATAATGTGAATATATTCTTTCCTCTGTGATATCTTTGAAAAAAATGAAGTTTGTAAATTAATCTGAATGCATTTCTTTGTTTCCCCAAGTGTCAATCTGACTAAGTCCTGTAGTCATTTTTTAAACCTGCTTGCAGATCTTTAGCTTTTTTGTCTGTAGCATTTAAGGCAGTGTAACACTCAGAGACAGTTCAAAGTATAACTGTGCCACCTTCCCTTTGACTGTAGTCCCACTTTATAAAGTGTGTGTCAATTCTTCAAATTTATTTTTAGCCATCTTTTCTAGTCTGTGAGGGATAACCTGCCACTGGAATCCCATGTTGCATATACTTTTACATTAAGAAATACTGACATGTTGGGAGAGTATGTATGCATGCTCATTTTCTGCTGTAAGCAAGTTTGCTAATCAAATCTAGAGTGAAAGGAATGCTGATATACAAATGGCTGGCATTTCTACATAGAGGAATAGCTAGCTTTTCTGCTGCACCCCTGCACAGTTCCCTGATTTGCCACTGCTCCCTCACTCAGTGACTCAAAATTGAAAATTAGTTAAATAGAAGAAAAGAAGGTCTTCAGCTCATCTCCAAGATTAAATAAGTAAATAGAAAAAAGAAAAATAGAAGGTCTTCAGCTCATCTCCAAGTTTAAATAAATGAATATAAAAAATAAGGTCTTCAGCTCATATCCAAGATTAAATAAATAGAAAAAATAAGGTCTTCAGTTTATCTCCAAGATTAAATAAATAAATAGAAAAAAAGTTGTTTAGCTCGTCTCCAAGATTAAATAAATGTAAAAAAATAAAATAAGGTCTTCAGCTCATCTCCAAATTGAGGTTGATTACTTTGAACTGTAACAAGCCTTATTACAGTCTAAATGATATATACAGGGTGCTGAAGTGCTTCATCCCTACTAGAAATTCACCGTCAGTGTTTGCTTCTAAATGGCAGTGGTACTATATGGTCAGATAGGCATCTCCTATGATCATGCTCCTGGTTGCCCAATTTTCTCTAACCTTTCTATGCCTCTACTTTTGATCGTGAAATTAGTGAATGATTCTATAGTTATTTGTGAAGCAAAGATCATGCAGACATTGTATGTATGTACATACGCATATAAATTTGATATATAAATATATGGGTCTCTATCAGTTGTTCATGTTTTCAGTAACTCGACATTCATATGATCTAGGCCATATGGTCTAGTTTTTGAACTCCCAGAGCTTTTGAATGGAGATCACAGTACAGTGTGGATCATGAAATTTACCCTTTTCCTCACTGTAGTGTGATCTTGGAATTTGGCATATATAATTTGTAGGGGGTGAGGGGGTGCAGGGGGACTTCACCACCTGAAAAAATGTAGAAAAATTTAAAAAAGAAAAAGGTAGATTTTTCTGTAGTTTTGTGTTTTTTTTTTCTTTTTTTTTTTTTTTGTTGCTGTTCGAGTTTTCGGAAACTTGATCATATGTTCTCAACTATATGAATTTAGAGTTTTTGAAAACTCGATTTGTCGTAGACCCACACACATACAAATATATATAATGTGTGTGTATGTGTGTGAACGTGTGTGTATGTGTGTGCACGCACACGTGATGCACACAATATACATTTGTTGTGTCTTGTCTGTAAGAATTTCATTGTGTATGTAGAGTTTTGTGGATGTATGTGTGTTTAAGTATATACATTGGATATGTTGTCATGTCTTACATGGTTAATCATGAAGACATAGCGCAAGTGACCAAACTTCAAACAAAAATGTGTGAGTAAATCACAGTAGGACCAATATTAAGACATGATTTGTTGTTTTTACACTAAAGTATATGTTTATTAGTAGGATATGTTCATAAATATTTTCTTTTTCGCTGTATTTTTTGTATTTACAGTAGTATTTTTTTTGTGTGTATATGCATGTGTTTATTTTTTCTGCAGCTCTGTACAGTATTCCCTGTGCATTTTTTTCTATTTGCAGCAGTTTAATTTGTGGGTAGTGTAACTTGTGAAACTGTCTCCTCATCATCATAATTTTTAATGTACAGAGCATTTAAGTGGCATTGTTTAAAGCATCTTGTATAACAGTTAAAATTATAAGTCTATATCCATAGATATAGCTAACCTGCTGGCAGACTGGTTCAGTGAAAACTTCACCCCCCCGTCCCACCATCAGTAAACCAGGACATCCCCAACACCTGCCCCCCCCCTCATCACCAGTGAGCAGGTCCTTAATGCCCCCTCAAAGGCAAAAAATACAGTCTCCATGGGAACCGATAACATCCCTAGCTGTATCCTACATGAACTGAGGCATGAGCTCTCAGCTCCATTATATACCCTTTTCAACCAAAGCTTGAACACTGGCTTCATCCCAGCTGAATGGAGGACAGTCACTGTCATCCCTCTACACAAAGGTGGAGTGTCCACTGACCCAGGCAATAGGGCCCATCAGCCTAACTAACCTGATCTGCAAGGCCATGGAACGCATTATTATGGACCTTATAAACAAGATCATTGGTAACCTTCAAATGCTTGACCCCACACAGTTTGGTTTTGTCAAAGGGAGATCATGCCTGTTAAACTTGGTTGACTTCTTTGAAACAGTCACCAAAGCCATGGACGAGGGGAAGATGGTGCACACCGCCTGCCTTGACCTAGCTAAAGCCTTTGACACTATTCCCCACTCGGGCATAATAGATAAAGTAATAGGATCAATGTACGTAGTCCTAGGGATAAAGTGCCTTTGTAGTAAAAAAATTGATCAATAAAAATAACTCCAAGGCGCACCACTGGTTGAACTGACAGACGGCACACTTTAATAGTAAAATAAAGACAAGAAAAAACAGTAAGCGCTTTTGCGTTACACAGAACGCTTCTTCAGAATGTACAAAGTTCAAATTCAAAATTCAAATGAATAGAGGTGATACATCACATGACTCATTTGTTAATTACTATCCAATCAATCCTAAAAGCTCCACCACGCTTCCTACATAACTATGATAACAAGGATCAGTCTCGGGGCATCTACTGTTTGGGATATACTTTTCTGAGGTGCAAGCCAAAACTTGCAGTCATCTGGCTGACCACGTTTGCAGATGACTGCAAGCCGGGCGCTGTCTTAAATTCCCCTAGTGATGTGAACATCCTCCAAGAGGGCCTTACCCAAACTAATGACTGGTGCCAGAAGCATGGTCTCAAACTGAATGCCAAGAAATGCATCATTATCCCCTTTTAGGAAAATGTCATCCCCACTAATTATTACATTAATAACAATGTACTAAGCATGCAATCAGTCATGAGGGACTTGGGCACCCAGGTTGATAGCAACCTGACTTTTGACCACCACATTGCCTCCGTTGTATGGAAAGCTTTCTACATGGCCAACCTCATAAATAAAGGTATTTCATCCAGGAACAAGGAGGTCATAACATCCCTGTACTCCTCCCTTATCAGACCCATTATTGAGTACAATGCCTCTTTCGGCATGTACTTTGCCAAGCACATGCAGCAGTTGGAGAGACCACAGATGTTCCTGACCAGGAAAATCCAGGGTCTCAAACACCTGTCCTGCACAGATAGGCTAAAAACCCTGTCCCTTTACTCAGTTTCATACAGACTGCTCAGAGGTGACCTGTGTCTGGCATACAAGGCCATTTCAGACCCAGCCTTGATGGTGTTGCTGCATATCCATAAGACAAACTTCACTCATTTAACCCAAATGCAAGGACTTAACCTGGTCTGTAACATGAATATAACTTGTTGGCGGGATATATTTGTGTCCCAAAGACTCCCCCATCTGTGAAATAGACTCCCTCTCCATGTCAAGCAGAGTACCTCTCTAACCCTCTTTAAGAGGATCCTGGATGACTGGATGGGAAACAGAAAATTTACCCCTGGAATCCCACCTGTGTCCCTGCTGGACATTAGAAACAGGTGCTGACTTTGAGGGAACATGGGCGAAATTCTTGGCTAGACTTATAAGAGCCTCTGGGCCAATAGCCCGGTATCATCCTATGAACCCATGAGCTAAGTGATTGAGTAATCCAGAATGCATTTTTAAAGAACTGGTCACTCAACTTTATTTTGTTAACACAGAAAAAAATTGCTGCATTTTGTCAATATAAAGTAACAACAAATGTATATCTTTTGAGAGTGTTTTATGTTTAAGAAGGTTTGCTAGAGTGAAAGTACTGAAATAGTGAGTAGTTTGGCCTTTGCCACAAAAAGAGAATTAACTTTTTTAGTTTACAAAGTAGACATTCTTGTAATTCATTTTGGTTCTAGTAATGTTGAAACATTGTTTTCTTCAGATTTTAAATTGTTTCATGATGCACAAATATTGCCTATCACTTCATAATAACAGTATGTTACCTTTTCTATTGGATTGCATCATGAACTGAAACATGAAACATCATAATATTTCAAAAGATGTACCATCAACAGCACTATATATTGACAGAAGGTAGACCCTATGAGCTTATGAACTATTTTGCAAAGAAAGTTGGTGAATTATGTTAAATATTTATGAGCTTTTTTTGTAGCATGCTCTTCTTCATTCTGAAAGCCTTCCTCATTGCCCCACATCTATTATCAGGTCTACTGGTCAGTCCAGTTTCACCCCATACTTATGACTGTGGTCAAAGTGGAGCCTAATGGTGTGCTGAGAAGGATGTGCTCTAAACCATCTGCCAGGGTTTTTTTCTTTACATAGTTTCTACCCTATTTTCCCCACCCTTCCTCCGGTTGTGTGGTTTTATCTTGGGGTGGCTGTGCCTAGAACCTGAACCACTTGTATAGCAGAGATCTAGAGTGGTATTCAGAGTCTTGGGTTTCGGTTGAGTGTAGTGGTAATTCAAGAAGGGCAGTGCTACATTGATATGCATGTAAGGTCAGCAGAGGTTATTTGCCCTGACTACAGAGATGCACTGGAGTTTTGTCTACCTATAACAAAAGAGTAAAGTACTCGTGGATAAGCATTAAGCAGAGAACTATTGTGTGCATAAGGCACCACAGATGTTGGCATATTACTGTGATTCATAGAGGTAAAATTATTGTGATTCATAGAGGTAAATGTAATTCCGTGGTGGTGCAGCGGTAGCATTGTTGCCTCACAGCAAAAGGTTCTCCCGTTCGATTCACGGCTGGAGTGCGGGGAGTGCCTTCTGAGTGGAGACTGCATGTCCTCCCCACAGTTGGGTGGGCATTAGAAAGACATGCATAAATGGGCATGCCTTCATTGAAGGTTGAACGTCGAGCTGGCACCTCGACGTTCATGAAAATATACTGCCAATCATTAGCGGACCGGAATTCCACTGTGGCGACTCCTAACCGGGAAAAGCCGAAAGACAACAACAACATAGAGGTAAATGTAAAATGGCCTCAGCTGCATACAAAAGGTTTAAATGAGCCTAATTTATGTGAATAAAGTCTAATAGAACTCTATTATACATTGGATTACTCAAGTTAGGCAGCAAATTAGTTAGGCAATGGCAGACTTTTTAAACTAAGAAAAATATAGGAAATTATGGAAAACTGTTCAAAATGTGGTAAGAATATTGAGTTCACATCAAGAAATGTTCATTCTATTCATACAGTGAGATAAACTGTGATTTTTAAATGGGAAATCTTTACAGCAACAATGGAAATGATTAGTGATCAGTGAGAAAATGTTCTTTGGTGTATTGTAGTCACTGTGTACACTTGGTAGAAGTACTGAAGTTACTTCAGCACAACTTTAGATTCTGCATCTGTATATCATTATTGGGGTTCTGTCACATAACTTTTTTTTTTCGTGAGGATGGTGGGTGTTGTTTGACTGATTATGCGAAACATTTTTGTGTATGATAGTGATATTTTATGTGCAGTGATTGTACAGAACAAGAGATCAAGGCTGAGAAAGGAAAACTTAAAACACATTTACAGGGTTAGCAACCATGTACGTGGATTACAAAGTAGATATAATAGCTGCAGCAATGATTTTAACAACAGATGTGTGAACAGCAGGAAAATTTCAATATGAATTGCAAGTGGGTGAAAGACCACTTCATTAGCATATGGTGCTTTACATATTTTTTTCATTTATATCTCATTAGAGTTAATTTGCTTACACTTATTTGTGGCCATTGCACATTAAGGTAAATGGTCTCTATGAATTACAGTCTAGCTTTGCTCATTCGCAGATAGCACTGATGCCCATAACACATTCTCACAATGACTAGGAATGCCAGCCATTGTGTTAGTAAAACCTTAGCATTTCTGAGTGTAGCTCTGTTTGAGAAATGGCTTCAGATAACTGGTGTTAGCTTAGCATGTGACTGATTTCCAGAGTCCTCTTCTAATATTTCCATATAGGTGAAGACGCTATTGATGATTTGACTGTGTCATTTACCTGAAGGAGAGTCTATGTTCATACACGTCCCTTTGCTGTTATAACTTTTTGGATTGCTTGATTTCATGTATCAGCCTTTATGTAAACACTAAGCACTAAGCAGTGGAAACTGAACATACGGTGCACATTTTATTTTTATTAAAATGTTAGCCAAACTTCTTTTAGTAAAATGCAGTCATAAATTATGTTACCAGTCTGCTTTTTTTGGAATGTAACAGCTCCATAAACTTTAAATTTGCTGTATTTTATGCAGTGTGAGGAACCCCTGGATTCTGCAAGCTTTGCACGGTGTGCAGGATTAGTGCAGGAGCTCCAGCAGTCAATATGTCTGCCGTGCGATCCAGAAATAACCTGTAGGGGCATGCACGAGCGCTCCTGCATTAGTCCTGCATGAACTAAGCCCTTGTATGCAAATTACCCCATTTGCAGGAGAAATCCATGCAAATGAGGTGAATTTGCGATCCAGGAAGCTGGAAATTGGCCGTGCAAGACTAGTGTAATCTACAGAAATGTACTCCACCAGTAATGGAGTACATTTCAGCAGATTACAAAACGGAGCCATGACAGCTCCAAATAAAGGGTGGATATCATGTAGAAAGAATGCCAATGGCCAAGTATAAGGCCATTGGCATGGAAAACACTTGGAAAAAAATCAACTTTTATTTTTTTTTTTTAGCCGATCTCGGTTGTTTAAGCGTAGGGCAGTGGGATCAGGGGGGTGATAAGAAAATAAACCTACAATAAGCTTTCTAACTAAAATCACTATTCTGCCATTATACCCAATGGCAGGCAGAAGACAACATGGCCAGTGAATAGTGGTTGCTAAGAGGGGAGACTCAGTGTGGGACATGTAACTATGCATTAGTAGACAATCTTATGCAAATGAGGGGAATGATAGTGAATCCCAAATTTCCCCTGCATGCTAGTCAGCTCCCAACAGTGTAAGAGCAGGAATAGCTTGGTGCAAGCCTAGGAGTTAGCTGACATCATGTAGGGTGCCAGGCATACTGTAAGTAGATTGGAGCCCTGTGGCTCAGGTTTGCTCCTAGCTTAGCACTAGGCAAGGGGGGTCTGGCTGAGTCTGCCTAGCAGTCTTTACATTGCCTAAGCGGGTGTGCGTGCAGCGCACCGGGTTTTAAAGAAAAAAAAGTAAATCAGGAAATAGCAGCTCTGTGCACATTTGAGCATTGTGTTTGCGCGACTCACCCCCGGGCTTATCAGGAAGGCAATGGAAAGGGAAAACAGCAGTAGGAAGGTAATCTAGGAGAACTAGCATAGCTGGCAGGTGACATGTATCAGAACCAGCCAATTACACAGGCAGCAGCCCAGCCCAGAACACTACTATAAACTATGAAAACACCTTCTCTTCTGTTTTTTCCCATACTCTACACTACCGGTGTATACAAGCGGGGAACTTTTAACAAACAAAACAACAAAATGATAGGGGCTGCAGCAGGCATCATACAACATGTGGAAGAGGCTGAGGGTGATGAGGATGTGAATTTTGTCGACCAACCCACAGTGAGGAAATGGGGAAGAGTGTACAGACCCGGGGTAACCTACCAGAGGCTACATGAGCTGGAGATAGTGGAGCGCTATATGGTGGACAGGGACCTCCTACAGCAAATTGTTGAACTGTGTCGGCCACGTCTGACACACTGAACAAACAGAGGGAAACCCATCCCAGTGGATACCAAGGTATATGTAGGCCTAGGCTTATTAGCCACAGGTACCTCCCAAAGCTCAACTGGGGATATCATGGGGATGTCACAGGTATCAGCATCCAGAGTATTACACCAGTTCCTGGATGCCATGTCAGCATATGCCAGTGAACACATATATTTCCTCAACACCCATGAAGTGTTGGCCAGCAGTATGCGTCTCTTCCACCAAATAGAATCCCCTGCAGTAGTGGGTGGTATAGACTGCATGCACATATGCATCAAAGCACAACCCGGTGATCAGGGTAAGGTCTACACCAACTGCAAGGGCTTCCCCTCCATCAACTGCCAGGTCATGTGCGATGCCCAGGGCATTATAATGAATGTGTGTGCTGGCTGCCCTGAAAGCTATCACTGTTTCCACATCTGTCATCTGATGCAGCTGTACCAGAGATTTGCTAATGGGGACATCCCTTATGGCCACCTGGTGGGGGATGCTGGTTATGCACTGGAGCCGTGGCTGATGACACCCATCAGAAATGCACACACACCTGAACACGAATGCTATAATGAGGCAAACATACAGACCATACTTATAATAGAGCATGTGTTTGGGATGCTCAAGTCATGGTTCCTGTGCCTGGACACATCCGGTAGAGCCTTGCAATACTCACCAGCTACATGTACTCAAATTGTTATGACGTGTGCCATGCTACACAATATGATCCTGTGGAAACAGCTACACCAGGAACAACACGGGGCAGGGCCACACAGCCCCCCCCACCAATGCCAAGGCCCGCACAGGCACAGAGTGACTCAGAGGAGGAAAAACCTGAGCCTTCCCCAGTAGGCAGATGGAGGTGTGCCAAGTATGCCCTGGCCTTGGCAAAGAGGTAACACATAGCACATACACTGGAATAGTAAGGACCCAGGGAATGACACCTATCTCTGACTTGCACATGCAGTAAAAGGGATGCCAAACATGACACTTCTGTACTCAACCATGTATAAGGAGTGTACTATGTGGATCCAACATAGGCAGCCCTCCAGCACCATCCTCAGTAATGGCACACCCACAAGGTAACTCAATCAACCTACCAATTGCCAAATGGAGTAAAATGTGTCATTACCTGTATCTGTGGTATGGATGTGAGCATGCAAGCGAATCAGGTAGCTGAATGGTATGCCAGCAGATAGTAGACACCCATAGTGGCACCATGAGATCTGTAACAGATACTGGAATCACCATAGTAGCCAGTACTACACAGGGCGACAAATCCCACTGCAAGAAATGTGCTGGGTGACATGTGTCCAGATGACTCACACATGGCAGTCTGGGAGGTTCACATACCCAACAACAGTCTCTGCCAGCAGGACAGGTGTAGACAAAGACAAACAGAGGCTGTGCTATGGCCTCTGAATGATGCCTATGGGTAACCTCCCCCTAAGACCTACACAGACAGACTACAGCAGGTCAGGCAGTGGGATATTAGTTCTGAAGGGTAGGAAGTCAGACACTAATATGTAGGTCAACCAAAGCCAAGACCTGTAGTACACTGATATGCCTCTAGTCAGCATGATAGGTTAGAATACAGAATGAAATGGAGTACCTGGCATACCAGTACAGTCATAGCAAATGTGCACAAGTGCCAAGTGTGCCCCCATCCTATGTAGAAATGTAGAAACAGTCAGGTGTGCTCCCCCCCAATTCTGTGTAGAAATGTAGAAACAGTCAGGTGTGTCCCTCCCCAATCCTGTGTAGAAATGTAGAAACGGTCAGGTGTCCCCCCCACAATCCTATGTAGAAATGTAGTAACAGTCAGGTGTACTCCCCCCAATCCTGTGTAGAAATGTAGAAACAGTCAGGTGTGTCCCCCCATAATCCTATGTAGAAATGCAAGTCAGGTGTGCTCCCCCACTCCTATGTAGATATGTAGAAACAGTCAGGCGTGCCCCTTCCCCCAATCCAGTGTACAAATGTAGTAACAGTCAGGTGTGCCCTTTCCCAACCACTGTGTAGAAATGTAGAAACAGACAGGTGTGCCCCCTCCCTAAATCCTTCATAGACATGTAGTAGCAGTCAGGTGTGCCCCCCTCCCCCCAATCCTGTGTAGGAATGTACACATAGTCAGGTATGCTCCTCCCAACCCAGCCTAGACATGTAGTAACAGTCAGGTGTGCCCCCCCAAACCTATTTAGAAATGTAGTAATGGTCAGGTGTGCCCCCCCAATCCGATGTACACACATCTTAACAATCATGTGTGCCCCCCCACAACCCAGTGTAGAAATGTAGTAACATGTATGTGTAGGTATAATACCAGTGGAGCACAGATGCCCAGAGGTGGCCAAGGAAGCAGGATAGGTTGTAGAATTTGCACAATATGCAGGTCTGTGTGTGTTAGGTTGGTGTGTTTCATTTTGTGTGAGAGTGGTCATTATGTATGCATGTTGAGGTAAGACCTGGTGGCCATTGCCCACTACTGCTGATGACAGGGACAAGCCCTCACAACTGCAGTGCCAGAGACAATTATCACCAGTATAACACATGCTAGCAGTAAGCCATTGCAAATGTATGGTGGTAATATGTGTCACCATCTGAAAGACTGACATGGCATGGCTGTTGGGCTAGATATACAAGCAGTACACAGAGGAAAGTACCCCTGACATACAGTATATATTGTGTCACTGTGAAATGGAGACACCGTTAGAACTGTACATACAGGTATGCCTCACATTAACTGGTCCTGTAGTAGGGGATACCGGTGGTGTCTGCCCGAACACTTGCAGATCACAAAGGAGATAGGACTGATGTATTGGGAAACAGCTGATGTAGCTGCACATGCCAGCATAACTGGAATGCCCCATGCATATCTGTGAGTCAGATGCGAGTAGTGTCCATAGCACACATGCACCCAGCTCACGCAAACACCACCCACAGGTACCTCTCTGGTTATATACCTGCTGTGGGGAATGGGTACAATATGACCCCACCTGTATATGGCAATAGTGGAAGAATGCAGCATGTAGTGCAGGTGTCCCATGCTGGCATGTCCCTAGCTATAGGTAGCACCCTGCCAGGATCCACACCACCTGATCAAGACTGATAGAAGGTATTGGCATGAACACCTATCACACCTACCCTGTCACTCCAGTGGAATATACTGTATGATGGTCTGAGACTGTAGGACTGAAAGAATGCAACGGCCTGCCACATCTGGCTCGCAGCAACATCTAATGGCCACAGGCCCCTGCCAAAGGCCTGTGTCTCACATTTATTGTCAATGCACGTTATGTCATGGACACCCAAATAACATAACACACTCCAGATAAGCCATATGCAAGGCCATGTGGACAAACCACAGTAACACATCCACCATGTCCGACTGCATGAACTGTGACCAATGCTAACACACACCTGTGATGGGATACCCTTAGGGAAAGTATCAGAGAATGTATGCATAATGTATGGAAGAGGTTAGAATAACAGGGGGAGGGTGGGAGCATGGGTAGCATGGAATGTGCAGGGTCCGACACCAACCTGTATGCACACACTATCCCTGACTGCAAACACATAAATGAGTGGCTACACACCTGCCCGTACACCACAATAGGGGTCATGTCCTAACCCATGGCCCTTGCCTCTGAATAACCCGTGCGAATATGTACACCTGTGAGGCATTGCCAAAGCAAGATAAGGCCATACTGTCATGTCAATGGATGTACAAGTATGGGATCCTCTGCCAGCACTGTACCAAGGTAATGAACCGGATACACAGACCCAGCAGCACGTGTCTGCAGCTGCCCCTCCAGAATGGCATAACTTACCATGAATATGTAGGTGTCTGCCCACAATACCAGACACAGCTGCAGTCACCCTTGACCCCCAAGACATCACTGTGAGCAAGAATGTCCACCTGACAGTACATAAGGACAGAAAACATCACAGTGTATAACAGTACACATGTCTGAATATCCCTGCTAACAGCAGCACCATGCAGCTGAAACAGCACAAACACAATGACCTACAGTACACATTATCCCCTGCACAGTTTGTCTCCATATTGCCAAATGATCAACGAATACCCTGCAGAAACAGTTTGCTACCTGTAGGTGTACAACACAATGGTCTGCACTGGAGTACAAACTACCTGGAATCGATCCACACATTCAGTACAGAAGGGCATACAGGGCATGCTCACACACACAGAGAAGTGAAGGGAATGTCAGACAATAACATACTGAAAGGTCATACTGAGTATGCTCATACACTTAAAAAAATGAAGCCATGTCTGTAAACAACAGTGGACCGTAAATATCTGGCATTTGCAGATGTTAGTGCATACACTCCTCAGTATGCACCAGTCATGCCTTGCACACACACTGGATAGGAATACAGACACATATCCAAGGACAACACACTATAATAAGCCAAAAGTAGACATACATAGATGTGTGGAAGAGAGTGACTGTGACAAGGAGCCATTCATTATGAGGCCTATCCCACCCAGCACACAGCCAAATGGCTACAACCACATGAGGTGTAAATGTCACTCACTTTTGACATTAGCCATCGGTATCCATCAGCATTACAGACAATGGTGCAAATGCTAGCTGTGCAATTTTTAGGGGTGGGAGTTTGGCATAATGGTTATGGTGCTTACCTTAGAAACACAAGGTGCAGTGTTTGATTCTGACATGGGGTAATTGGCTAGGCTTAAAATGGCCCATAAGGACAGTTAGCCTAGTACTACCCTATGAACTTATGAACACGAATGTACAATGAAGTAGTCATCTAGCAGCTGTATACACATACCTGTGGAATATACCCCTGTGTGTACCTGCATGTGGTGTCAACCTCTAGATGAATGGCCCATGCACACACACACTGCCCTCCCCATAGTCCTACTATGACAAGCCTGCTGAGGTCATCCACTTTGAAACACACCTTTGGGGAAACGTGTAGCCCAGTAATCTCGGTGGTGCGTCCTATAACTACGTACTGCTGTAGTGTGATAAACTAGTTAGGTAGGAGTTCTAATCCCAGACATGGGAACTGTGTGTGTGTGTGTGTGTGTGTGTGTGTGTGTGTGTGTGTGTGTGTGTGTGTGTGTGTGTGTGTCTCTGTGTAGAGAGCAATGCATTTTAGGCTAGTGACACTCTCTACAATTCAAATGCCCCACTTTGGCAAGGCTGCTGATGTCTTTCACTGTGAAATACACCTTTCGGAAAGCTGTAGCACAGTAATCACTGTGGCACGTCCTATAACTGTATACTGCTGTAGTGTGATAAACTAGTTAGGTATGAGTTCTAATCCCAGACATGGCAACTGTGTATGTGTGTCTGTGTAGAGAGCAATGCTTTTTAGGCTAGTCATACTCACTACAATTCAAATGCCCTACTTTGGCAAGGCGGCTATACACCTTTCTGAAAGCTGTAGCCCAGTAATGTCCGTGGCACATCCTATAACTGCTGTAGTGTGATAAACTAGTTAGGTAGGAGTTCTAATCCCAGACATGGCAACTGTGTGTGTGTGTGTGTGTGTGTGTGTGTGTGTGTGTGTGTGTGTGTGTGTGTGTGTGTGCATCTCTGTATGTGTAGAGAGCAATGCTTTTCAGGCTAGTTACATGTACTACAATTCAAATGCCCTACTTTGGCAAGGCTGCCAATGTCATTCACTGTGAAATACACCTTTTGGAAAGCTGTAGCCCAGTAATCTCTGTGGTGCATCCTATAACTTGCATACTGCTGTAGTGTGATAAACTAGTTAGGCAGGAGTTCTAATCCCAGACATGGCAACTGTGTGTGTATGTATGTGTGTCTCATGTCTGTCTAGGGTGCAATGCATTTTAGGCTAGTCACACTCACTACAATTCATATGCCCTACTTTGACAATCCTGTTGATGTCATTCACTGTGAAATACACCTTTGGGGAAAGAGTACTCCAGTAATCCCTGTTGCGCGTCCTATAACAGCTTCATGCTGTAGTGTGATATAGAGCTGTGGTAGGGATTCTATTCACACACAAAGCAGTTGTGGATATTTTTGTGTGTGTTTCTATGTCTGTGTAGGGAGCAATGCATTTTAGGCTAGTCACACTCACTGCAATTCAAATACCGTACTTTGGCAATCCTGCTGATATCATTCACTATGAAATACACCATTAGGGAAGCAGTAATCTAGTAATCTCCGTGGTGTGGCCTATAACTGCGTAGTGCTTTAGTGTAATAAACTAGGTAGGAGTTCTAATCCCAGACATGACAGGTGTGTGTGTCTGTGTTTGTCATTCATATCCTGTGTGGAGGTGGTTGTGAGTGTGTAACAACTGGACTCAATGTGGAGCGGGTTTTGCAAATTCCTTATATGGTGGCCATAGTATATATCACAATGTCCACCATACAGGGATAACAGGTGTGCAATAGCTGACAGGTTGGGGTGCAAATTCATACCCTTACTTGTGATATCAAGGCCAGGCAAGCAAAGTTAGCAACCCTTGTATTACCCGGAGAACACTCTCAACCCATGTCTCATACACACACACACTTGCCTAGGCAACAACCGTTATGCTGGTAGTACCCTGCAGGTTGCCCACTGATAGTAATTATGGTGTTATCACATTGGGCTAAAGAGGGCATGGCACTCTGTCCATCAGTCCAATAGGTACATACATGCTGACAGTGCACCTTCCCTATGTTCCCCACTGGACACCTGCAACACCTGTGGTGCCATCAAATGTGACCCATAAAGGACATACCATGCCTGAAACGCATGCCCTGTATGGACAGATGCCACTGACAGCAGGGAATGCCGGTATCATGCTATCAATGTAGGTGCAGGGTCAACCTACTGTCCATTAACAGTTCCCGCCACATGAGGCCAGGATTGGCACATCTGATGATAATCTGTGTACACAACATGGGCCAGACACCCCAGGTACAGTTCCGCATGTCACTGTACATGTATGAGGGAGGTGTGTGCATCCCAGACACTGTCCATGTCATGGACTAAGGAACACATACGTGGCAAGCAATGCATAGCATTGGCCACATGCAATAGTTATCCAGGTGACTGGATGGTGAATACAATACCTACCTGTGTGGGCAAATCCAGACACTACACCCCTGAGACCATTGTCATGTAGCCTGATGCCAAGGTATACCCATCGCCTAGCCTTGTATAGCTGTCTGGCACAGTCGACCACTACACTCAAGTGAAACAATGCACCCATCCATGAAAGTACTGGCACCCTGTGTCAGTGTGTGTGTGTGTGTGTGTGTGTGTGTGTGTGTGTGTGTGTGTGTGTGTGTGTGTGTGTGTGTGTGTGTGTGTGTGTGTTGTATGATGCCTATGACCACATTCACACTCGCTACAACCCCCATTGGCATACTGAAGCATGCTGTCTGATGTCAGACACCTCCACATACCGTCTGCCTATATAACCTCCATATGACCCCTGTGGTGCATGTGATACCTGCACAGTACTGTGTTGTAGCAATCTCACTAGTGATGAGTTGTATTCCTGACCCTGCCAAGTGTGTCAGTGTGTGCGCGTCCCTGTGAGTGTGTGGCTGTGTTGCCATTGACACCTGTTCATGCGGACAGGCATGCGTACTACACCTACTGTATAGCTACCATATCACTGTTGCAGATGTCACTCACCATCACATATACATTTGGAGGGCTGCTCAACATGTAACCTATGTGGCGCATCAATATCTGCATATACATGTGGTAGAACTACATAGTCATCAGGGATTTGATACCCTGTACTGGTAGGTGAGTGACACAAACATGCTTAAGTTTTACTCTCCCACCCCTCCCTGACTTATCTTTGTTTCTGTTTGCCTCTCTCACTCCCTCTCTGGTGGATGTGGAGACTTGCACCTGCTTTGCTTAGGCAGCAGCATGTGTATTTTAAGTAATGCTCATGATCAGCTGATGACCTCTGTGCAAATTGCAGCCCTCCTCTAGCTGATTGCATGTGGAACAGCTGTGGTAACATTCCCATAGCCAATTGCATGGAAACACACTCCAATATCTAGGAACATCATGATGGTGTTGGGCCTTTTCATTCACTGTGAGCAGGAACTCGATCTGTTGTTTGGCAAACAGCATCACAGATAGATTGGAGATTTACCTCTAACAACATACACTGTGGAAGTAGGCCAGCACACAGGAGGGGGGTGTGCCTGACCTGACTACAGACTGTAAGTGCTGCTATACTGCATTTGGAGTAATGTTGGTTTAACAGGGTGTGTGTGGATATGGCTGTCCTACATATTTTAATACCTGTCATGTCAGTGCTATGTTTATGAGGAACCCTCCCATCTGTAGGGTCATCTGCAGACTGGGCAGTATGTGGTTCCTTTTGTTTCATGTGTTACCCACAGAGCACCTATCTGTGAACTGCAGAAGGTAGTGTCAGGATTGCAGTCTGTAGATGGTGACAGCAGTGAGAGTTACTGACTTCATATCCCTCATAGGATATATATATTGCAACAAACCCTGTTATAACAGTAAACGTATGAGGTTATCACAGCAACATGTCAATACTGTCCCTGTGTTTGTGCCTCCAGCCACAACTCTGTCAACCTGTGTACATATGTCATGCAGTAAGAGGTGCATATATGCTGTACATCATATTTAGTGACATCGTATTTGATAAGCCAGTGAGATATCAGAAAGCTACACATGTTATGTATAGTAGGGGTTATATGTGATGACACAACCTGGACATTCTGTGGTTGTTTGTACAGTACTGAGGTATGTGTACTTATGGTGATTGTCGACAGTGCGTGCATTGTTAATATGTACCTTGGCCTGTGTAAAGACTGTGGTAGATGTCATTGTTCTTGTTCCTGTTCTATCTGATGTTACAGGCTACTCCACTGTATGTTACTCTATCAGCTTACATTTTTTGTAGGGCCAAACACACACATGTCCCATACCACAGACAGGCATCAGACCACACTGTGTAGTGGCCCAGTATATGTAGGGTAAGTGTGTGACACTAGCTTACCATATGTCGCTGTGTTCACATTGGTTGGGGGTATGCATTTTCACACGTATCTGTTACTCTGTGCTGTGACATGCCTCTAGAGCCTGCTGTTATATGCAGGTACATGTGTATTCCCCCATAGAAAATGTAGGCTAGTGTTGAGCCAGTCTGCCTGTAGCCTGCACAGTGCTTTGTTACATGCCTAGCAGCTTAGTGTACTTACCCAGTGAGATGTCATGTCCAGATACTTGCCAGATGTACTGCTTGCCAGGCCACCATAACAGTCATGTATGTCAGACAAAGCAGTAGGATGCTGTACAGATGTATATCAATAACTAGTGCGTAGTATGTGGCTATGGCACCTCTGTACCAATGGTTAGGTGCCGGGACAGACAGGGGTGTGTGAATGCATAACCTATGGGGGCAAATGTATAACAGTAGTTATGTGTTATACCCATCTACATGGCTGTTAACAGCCACATTGTCAGGCTTGGTCCACATTTCTTGCACTAAGGGGTTCTGTGTATACCTCTGGACTGTCCAGAGTGCGTCAGATTGTCCATATATATTGGCCATATTTCTGCTGTAGTCCACAGGAGCATTACTGTGCTAGCAGTGGTACTGTACTATGATGTCCTTAGGATGTCTTTCAGTAGCTAATGGCACACATGTTAAAAGCAGATGTGACCTCCCACACACACCGTCTCTGAAGACAATCCCTATTACAGTAGCAATAGTCTACAAATATACCTGGAATACATACCTGACATCCCCTTGCACTACAAAGTTGGGACTATAGGGGCTAAGTTAGGACTCCACTCCATGTTCAGGACATGTGGTGAACATATATGTATATATAATTATCCAGATATCTATATAGACATATACACACATACATATTGACATACATAGATGAACATGTAAATGTACATAGATATGCATATAAACACTCAGATATATACATATACAGACCAATATATGTCTACACATATACAGATAGAAATACATATGCACATATACGTATGGATATCTACATATATATTGACAGTAGTAGGTATATCAGAATAGATATGTATGCACATATAGTTATAGATATCTACATATATACCAACATAACTAGACATATCTCTACACATAGGATGTGCATGCATATATAGCTATATATACATATCTCTCTCTCTATATATATATATATATATATATATATATATATATATATATATATATGTACATACGAAGAGATGTACACATGGCCATATATATGTTGCACTATACAGATGTGTACACAGACATATATATGGGTATACATGTGTATGTACATGTAGACATGTATAGACCTATTATATTTATATAACCATATTCCTGTCATGTGTAAACCTCACGGTTGTGTATACCCTCCCAGATGTGTCTCACCGTATGTATTAGCTATGTGTACATTATGATAAAACAACATATGTGATGCAACATTCATGTTAATAACAAGGACTACAGAATTTAGGAAGTAAAGGCGATTGTTGAATACTACTCAATATGTGTATTGACAGCTATATTGGTAAAACAATAGCTGTATTTAAAGTGGTCATGGCCAAGTGATTTAAGTGTCGTGACTTTAATTTACAGGGTCCTGGGTTCAAGACCTGCAAGGTCTATTCATTTTGTTGCTGGGCAGAACAAGGACTGTCAGATACAGAGTAGTTAGACAGTTTTGAGCAGCTTTAAGTGGGCTTGTGCAGGTTTGCACAAAGCTAAGTGGTGCTAAGTTATAGGTAAACATACGGGTGTTTACACAGTGTAGGCTTTGCTTACCAGTGTGCAAATCAGCTGCTGTATTGCAGTAATGTTGATACTTGCTAAGCATGGCTTAGCCCTGGTAACCAGGTCACACCACCCAGTCTGATAACATAGCATAGTACTGACATCTGTAATATGTGTATGCAATGCCATGTACAATGCATGTGCCTATGTGCTGTCATTACTGTAGCAAGGGGTGTGAGTGTCATGTGTGGGACACAGATGTATATGAGGCCTGTACAGCACTGTTATCCATGTGAATGTGTTACATACAGGGGTATTAGGCCAGGGTACGTGCTGTCACACTGGCATGTAGTGTATAATGGCAGTACTGTTGATAGTGCTTACCCAGGCAAGGGCAGAGTGCTAAATGTAGTACTGACAACAGGCACACTTGCAGGCATAGCTGGACACTGAGGCCTCTCTGTTGTATCCCTGGTGTGTGAGCTGTGTCACAGTATATACCCCTTACTGGGTAATGATCCAACATGTGGAATGTAACTGTAGACTACCGTCTGTACAGCACATGTTAGTGAGGGCTTCTGACATGTAGTTATGGCATACATATTGCTGTTAAACATCTATCTATCAACACACTCATCCTACTGCATAGCTACTGGTCAAACTGATGAGTGTCAGTCCCTGTACAGATGTGCAGATGGCAGGTATCCAGCTGGGATATGTCCAGGCAACCTAAGCTTGATTGACACTGACATGTCTGCCCAGCTGTGTAAGAACTGGCACATATACGAAATGTCACTTTGTACACACCACATGCCATGGGTACCTCCACTACACTACCACAGTCAACAGAACACACTTGAGTACAGGTCTCCATTACAGACACTGACCATGTGTTGTAATGCATGTTGCATCCATGTCAGCTTGATCACCTCAGTGGCCTTGGCTGTCGATAGATTGCCTGCTGCCACCTGGCAGGTGGCAGGATACCACTGTACACACAACCCATCTCTCCTTGGACAATAGCTAGGTACACAGCTATGACCACCTGCAGATGTGTACATGTGCATGACTGAGTATAGCAGTGTCTGTGTGTTAGCACACCTGTACTTGGGAATTCCATGAGGGCCTTCACAACCAATGCAACACCCATTGCCATAGTCAGTTGT
The DNA here is from genome assembly GCF_019279795.1 of Protopterus annectens. Taxonomy (NCBI): domain Eukaryota; kingdom Metazoa; phylum Chordata; order Ceratodontiformes; family Protopteridae; genus Protopterus; species Protopterus annectens. The sequence continues at coordinate 153,101,684 of NC_056743.1, read as the reverse complement.
GGCTGCTGCTGTATGGGACATGTCTTGTACCCTGTTAAGCTCCTCCCCATACTGGCTACACAAGTCTTGCAGTACCAGCACAACAGTGTTTTACAATTGGGTTGATAGGCATGGGATACCCATTGTGTTCTGGCATGTGTGTGTAGTTGTGCATGTCCGTATATCTGTAGGGTACAGCATTCCAAGGCCACATACTATTACAATACCCATTGCCACACAGTAGTACAGACAGTGTTGTTGCTGCCCATAGGTGAAGCATGACAATGCAAGACCCTACTACTCATGTGGCATGTGCACTAGATGCATATCCCTGAAGTACCACTGTTTGGGTATACTATGGGTTGTATTCCAGTCGCAGCCAATGTGTGATGGTGGGTATGGCAAAATGTCATCATGGGTTTCAGGGAGTACAATATCCACTGGGGGATGTGGGTTCTGTGTACTCTGTCATTACACCAAGGTACACCCAGTATATGTCCCATGTACCACGTTATGGTTACCACTGTCACCATCAGCCATACAGGTAACTGATACCACAGTTCAGGCCAGTTATACATGTGCTGTGTGCAGCCTACCTGTAACACAATGAACACACGGTCAAGTTAGTTAGCAGCGATAGGCCCTGGTATCTCAGATATGTGTTTGCCTATTATGTGTCTGTTAATGTGTATATGAAGGTATGTCACACTACATATTGTCCATATACACCCATTACATCCCCATTAGCATACCGTACATGTCTGGGGATGTTCTGCATGTAACCTGGGACACACCTCACCCTAAATGCTGTGTGGTGTGTGCAATGTAAGCCACACACTTCAGTATCACTACATAGCTAGGTAGGGGTCTAGTCCTAATGTTACCAAGTAACAATGTATGTGGATGGGTCTACATCAGGCTGCAGGGTATACATGCCTCAGCGGGTCACCTGTCCATGTGGCACATGCAATAACCATTTTAGTAAACTGTGATGTGTTCAACTGTACCCCAGATATGTCACAGCTATGGTGTCACCACAGTGCCGTACCCCATTGTGGAATATGACTGCAGGCCATCTTCATGCTGACACATGTACACCTATAACACAAATGGATAACATTATGGAGACCACAACCAACCACTGTTACTAACAGCTATAATGCATCATTGGTGGATGGCTGTACTACCTGCCATATATGCATTACAGTTTACTCCTTACAACATGTTGCACTGCAGTACTGTGGTACACTGTAGTACAGTCTGAAGCAAACAAAGTTAAAGACAAAAAAAGGTCAACGAACAAAATACAAAAGAGTAAAAAAGGATTATAGAAAATAAAAAATTAACTAATTTTTTTGCACTGTTAAAGCAACTTCTTCAGACAAAACAAATACACCCAACTAATTAACAATTTTATACTCACACTAAAACCCCCGTGTTAAATATATTATTGTAGATAGTGCCCTACAAACAAACATGTTTTTCAACAAGAAAACTGAACCAACACCTACAGCCTACAGCCTACTAGTGTGTTATGTATGTGTGTGTAAATATGTGCAAGTATATGAAGCAGAACAGTTGTCAATAGAAGTAAAATCGGCTCCTACAAAAAAGTTAAATAATAGCTCTCTCAAAGAGAGGTTTACACCATAGTGTTTTATTGCTGCTTTTTCTAAAGTAAAGTCTTACTATAAAGTTGATATTTGTTAGTCTTAAATAAATCAAGTGGCCATAAGTATTTGTTACAATTCCTCGGGCCACTTTATTTTTAACTTTGAGTATAAAATTATAATATATATTAAATGTATTTGAATGTAAAATATAAAATATAAAATACTTACAAAGTCAGCTTAGAAAGTACTTTTTTAAAAACAGTTTTAAAAGGTAACTATGAATTGTTTTATTTGTAGTACAGTCACCAGGTGCATCAGAACCATATTAGCCTGTCCCTGCATTGATGGTATGGATGACTGGGATGTGGCACAAATATGATCATATGCAAAGGGTGTGATGTTGGTTTGGCAGAGGCCGAGGGTGGGCCATACATTTGACACCATGTGTGTGGGTGAGGGTGTGCTGTGGTGAGCTGGGTGTGGTGCTGTGGTGTGTGTAGGTATGGGGGTTGCCCTAGGTGTGTTTTTATAGTGTGTGGGTATGCATGTACACAGTTCTGTTATGTGGCTGCCCTACACAGGTGTTTATGGGCATGCAGTCCATACCTGGCAGGGTGTACAATTCACTGCCTCCGGACATGTGGACTCTACCTGCCAGGGGTTCCATGGGCACTTCCAGGTACAGGCCTCAATGTGCAACTATCACCTGCTGATGACAAATGTCTGCTGGTACCAGGCTCCTCCAGGGACTGGTCAGGACCACATGCACATGGCCTGCTGTGGTGTGGTGTGGATAGCACACCCCCCACACTGCCAAGACTGGTACTGCCACTACGGGAGCCCCTTGGTGTCCTAGCATGTCCACGTTGACTGCCAGCTGTTGGTGTTGATGGCCTACATCTATGCAGCCATCACCGCACTTCCACCACATGTTCAAGCACGGACAAACCATGGTTGATGAGGGGCCATCATCTCACCTGACCATCTATCCATGAACTCAGTTAATGCATGGATGGCACCTACCAGTTCATGGACATTGTCACTTGCAGATGTGAGAGCAGCCCTCTGCAGCCTCAGGCCCTGTCTGGTGTAGCATTCTATACACGCCTGTGCCTCCATGACAGCCTGAAACATTGCACCTGCTGGTACCAGCTATGTTGCCTCTGCCAGGGGCATGATGTCCAGTGATCCTACCACGAGCACCCTGGGACATCTGCCTATGTGGTGCCCTGACAGACATCCGGCTATGCCTGCTGCGACCAGACACAGTAGACATGGATACCACACTTCCCTGTGCACAGCCACCAAACACCAGCTGTTCTTCTGCTATGGCCACTGGTGATGGGGTATGTATAGGTACTGAAACTGTGTGGGTGGGGTGGTTAAAAGGGGGATGTCAAATAATGGCACTGTTTCAGCCCCTGACAACCCCACCTGTGCCTCAACAGTACTGTCATCATCTTCAGTGTCAGTATGGACACCAACATCAGATTGCATGCAGGAGGGACTCTGACCCACCTCGCCACTTGTGGGGGAAAACAGTAAACACACTTTAAAACTTGTACAGCATTGCCTAACAGTACACACACACACACACACACACACACACACACACACACACACACACACACACACCGCCATAATACCTACCTGTCCGTGACTTTACAGACAGCCCCACGTATATTTCCATGTGTTCCCCATCCTGCATCACACTTGGTAACATACACACATTGATACCACTCATTAGCATATCAGTCCTCTAAATGCCTAGACAAGTGACCTGTTACTATATTACCTGCCTGACCTGTGTATAGCAGTGTTAGATGTGCTCACTGCTGTCATTCAGTGTTCACCCTGCGTATGTCTGGACATCATGAGCATGGCCCCTATATGTGTGGGCTACTATGTTCACTCCATAATATCACACACTACTGTTTCATGTGTATGTATTGCTCAGTACATGCCAGATATGCTGCTCAATCAGCCTATGATGTGACAACTGTAATTTATAGATATACTCCCTGGTGTTGACTAGTATTTCCCCAATGCATCTGTAGTGCTGCATATGTGGGTTGTAGGTCACCTCTCTGCTGAATGCGATATTAATGGTATTTCTGGTGTCTACCTTCCCTCTCAATGCCTGTTCCATGCTACAGACCTTATTATACTATCAGAGGTCCTGTGATTACATACATGACAAGTATTCCTGGTGTGTAATGTGGCAGTCCATGTCCAGGTACTGCATGGTCCCAAAAGGAGGTACTGCTGTATGAACACCCCACAGTCACACGTGCATACATGACCACCCACACAAACACACACACACATCCTACATGCATCAACCTCCCTCCACTTCGCCAAAGTGATCCTACAGACTAACCAACCATCAGGACGCGCGCACACACACACACACACACACACACACACACACACACACACACACACACATATGTACAGGTGAGGTTGCATAATGATAGTGCAGTCTTCCTATTACCCATCAATCAACATGTGATGCATGTGCTTTGTCACTAGGTGATGCCCCTTCCCCTGGATACCACTGCACCCATGTACACAGTATTGCTGTTTACCTGTTCTGCACCCTGACATGTATTATGCACCACACCTCACAGGTGTACAACCCATTGCAGAATGTGTAGTACTGTGTCAGTTATGTCAGCTTTAATGCTCACAGCTCCTATGTTTTTCAGCAACACATACTTTGGATGATGTGTGCACAGATGTCATTTGTGAATGCCTGATGTCTGATTTACAGCTGTTAACAGCAGCAGACCATGTATGACTAATCCATTACTCTTACACTAACAACCATCAGATCATACCATGGCTATGGGGGGTGTACACACCTTTCTTGATATGAAACACCCATCCGTGATCTGCATTGGGACCACCTCACTGTATATCTTAACAGTACATGAGCCTGACATGTGACATATGTCCTGTACTTTCACATGCAGTGTCTACGGAATGTGTTAGGTGTGCGGATGCTGACCGTGATGCATACACTCTATGTGGGCATATGTGTGCTATGATGGTTTGTCGCACCTCTTGTGTGTACTACAACAGTCACTACTCCTGACGGGGGTATACACTCGTGAGCCATCTGCAATTTCCAGTGTATGTTCAGTCTGTCCTACACATGTCCCCCTAATCTGCATGATTGCAAGGTCTACTCATGTGTATATCCCTTGGTGTTCACACCACCGTCACTATTGCTGTGGGGGTAGGGTAATGTCTGCCACGTTTTGAACCTGACTATGTGCAGATACAGCCATTCTTACCATCCTTGGGATCTGTGCTGCAGTGCACTGGTGTGTCATGCTGACACATGGTAGTGTATTGCAGGGCAGACGTGTTTGGCTGTGGGGGGGAGATACGTATTCATATAAGACGTATATTGTTTGGGGCCTCTCAACCTCATTAGCGATGCATGTGGACATATATGTTTTTATGTTCCCATTTTTATCTACAGATGTATGTCCGGATATATATATATATATATATATATATATATATATATGCTCACATGTATCATATATATACATTGCTGTGTATATATATATATATATATATATATATATATATATATATATATATATATATATATATATATATATATAGACATATATATCTATAGATGTATGCATATGTATGTATTTATGTTTATATTTGTGTATATAAATATATATATATATGTATATATATATGTGTGTGTGTGTGTGTATATATATATATATATATATATATATATCTACATATATAGATATGTTATATCTATTTAGATATTAATATATATATATATATATATATATATATATATATATATATATGTATATACACACACACACACACACACACACACACACACACACACACACACACATAAATCTACATGTTAAAATACCTTCCCTGTATTGTTGAATGCCTGGGCTGGATGATATGTTTGTGAAAACATCAGGGTTATGTATATCTGACATGACTTAGTGGTAAATCACTTTGGCTATGGTGTGCAGGGTCCTGGGTTCGAGCCTTGCAGAGGCTGTTTATTTTGTTGCTGGGCAGAACAAGGGCCATTGGATACAGAGTGATTAAGGCACTTTTGAGCAGTTGTAAGCGGGTTTGCGTGGAGGTAAGCACTGCTACTTCCGGTTACAGTTTCTTATATTCAGTTAGCTTTTCAATTGCTTAACCTGTGTAGGCATTGCTTACCCCCACGCAAACAGGCTTAAACTCACTTACTGCTGCTTAAAAGTGCTTACTCCTGCTTACTCAGTGCTAATTTCTTTAAAAGAAAAGAAAAAAGGGTTTATAGGAAAGTGGTGAAAAAGGGGCACAAAAAGGGATAGATAGTAGGGAAAATAGCTAGGGATGTGCAGGAAGGGTGTAGGGAAGGTCCATAGCTGCCCCTTTCTTCTACAGCAACAGCTGTGCATATACACTGACTTTGGAGGTAGATTTGGACACTCAAACCCCTGAGAGAGGAGTGAGGACAACAATAATATGTTGTGATGCCAGTTAGACCAGATTACATATGTCCAGTGGACACATATGCAAAATGGACAGCTATGTATGGGGCGAGATTTTTTTTTGGGAACAGATTGCCTATTTTTTTCAGGTGAGAGTGGGACGTTGGCATGGGATAGTAGGTATATTTGGGGAGGTAGGTTGGATAGGTTAACAGACAAGACAAACAAGACGCATACGGGGGCAGTATATGACATGTGGGGGAAGACATCTTGATGGGGAGGGGTATTGGGACATCGGAAGCCCATGAGCCCGTTGTGTAAACATTGGGACTGAGATCCCCACCCATGGGCAGTCACCACTGTACCTTCATAGCCCCAAAGGGGGCTGTGCTGAGGGCTGAGTCTTAGAGACAGGCCAACCCTCTAGTTGAGACACACGGCCCTCGAGCTGGCATAGCAGATCTCTGACCTCCCTAAAGAGTTCTCTACACACCACGACCTGGACCTGGCGACGGGTGACAGGTTCCTGTCTGTGCCCACTCCCGGGGTGATGAGCCCCATCCCCTGAGATGGTTCCACCCGAAGGTGGTGCAGGTCCAATGGACAAGGAGGTCCTGGGTTGGGACCCAGATGTGCTGGTGCCCGGTGCCACGGACAGCTGAGGTGGGACAGGTGGGTCCGCTGGGACTTGCCTTCCCAAACGTGCTATAGTGTTTTTTTATTTATTTATTTTACATTTGTTAACCGAGAAAGTCCGACTGGACACGCATCCATTTTCAGAGGAGGCCCAGGGAGAAAAGCTCCAATAGCATGTCATAAAGAAATTACACAAGAATATCATACAACGATATAGGTTCCATAGAAATATAAGTTATGTATAGATTAACAATTCCTTTAGTAAAATCAGCATACAGCAGTCTAGTAGTAGGGTTTATATAGAATATAAAATATAAGCACACAAAAAACATTTTTTTTCTTTCTAAATTATGAGTACTCCCAATATTTTGTTACAGAAATAACCAGTGATTATTAAGCTGTACAGTGAAAGGAATTAGGGGACCTTTAGTAGAATCCTTGAACATGGTATTGGTGCAAATTAACCTGGGAAGTAGCATGAACAACGCCAATTGTTTGAGAAGTGGGTTCTCAGGAGTTTCTTAAATTGAATAGTGGAGGTAGTAATGGTTATTTGGCTAGGTAGTGAGTTCATATTTTGGCAATAGTGCAGGCAAAGAGAGATTTTCCAGCATAATTTTTGTGTCTGATAACGCTTATTAGGTTCTGAGAACTAGATCATAAGGCTCTGGTAGGGATGTGGGGGTTAATTATATTTTGAAGTGCATGTATTTTTCCTGGACGGTAGAAGAGATTTTATACTATTGTGAGTTGATTAAACAGAAGTAGTTGAGGTAGCTTGAGCCATTTGAGTTGGTTAAGGGTGAGACAGTGGTGGGATTTGTATGAGGTTTCAGTAGCAAACTTGGCTATTTTGTTATAACAAGATTCCATTTTGTTCAGATCACTCTAGTGGAGATTAGTAAGGATAGGAGAGGCATAGAGAAGGATGGCTAAGAGATGAGTTCTTGCAGTAGTAGCTTTGGTTGTTTAGTTATAAAGTTTGTTCCTATAGAGAAATCCTACTTTTTTATTAACTTTCTTAATGGTTTGTGCTATATCGATGCCAACTTTGAGGTTATTGTCTATTTGTACACCTAACAGTTTAGTATATGCAGTTGGAGTGATTTGAAAGTTATCTTTGGAGTGAATGGTGAAAGTGTTGTTGAGGAGGGGGAGCATGACCTGGGCTGAAAATAATTAAATTTAGTTTTTTTGGGGTTAAGAATAAGTTTGATATTTGTGAACCATGTTGTGGCTAGAGTAAAAGTGTTTAGGGTGAGGATTTGCAGTTACTTTAATGTGGGGGCGGCACTTATAAGGGTGGTGTTAACTGTGTATTGTATTACTGATGCTTTGAGTGAGGATGAATTGATTTGGTTGGTGAATAGTGAGAATAATAGTGTGCCAAGGATGGATACTGGTAGCAGGGGGGACAGCTGGTCATGCCATAGGACTGCATGCTGTTGACCAGATAAGTAGCTAGTAAACCATGATGTAGTGGAGGGGCTGAGGCTTAGGGCAGATACAGTTTGGAGAAGAATGTTATGGTCTACCATGTCAAAGGCTTTAGATAAGTCTAAGAAAATGGAAGATACAAATAGTCTCTTGTTTCTATTGTGGTTAACTACATCTGTAAATGATAGTAATGCTGTGGTGGTGCTGTGGGATGGTCTAAAGCCATGCTGAGTTTTGGAGATTAAGTTGTTTTGTAAGAGGTACAAAAGTAATTGTGAATGTACAACTCTCTCTAATATCTTGGATAGAGGTGAGAGTATTGTGATTAGGCAGTAGTTGGTGAGTTCTAAGGAGTTGCCCCCTTTATGCAGTGGAATAATGTGTGATGTTTTCCACAGGGTGGGGACTTTGATTTCTGCAAGTGACCTGTTTATGAGGATGGGCACAGGATAGGCTATGGCGTCTGCTGCTATCTGAAGGAATTCGGCTGGTAGGGTGTCAGCAGCTAGTGTAGTTGGTTTGAGTTCTTAAGGAGCTTTGAAATAATTTTAGTGGGTACAGGCTGTAGGGAAAAGTTGGTGGTATTGTTTTGAGTTGTAGGGTGAGTTTTGCTAGCACCTGGTATAGGGCTGCTAGTGATATTGAGGGCATTGGTAAGGGTTTAGACTGTTTTAGTAAAGAACTTGTTAAATTGTGTTGGAATGTTGTCATGATTGTTTGGTAGTACTGGGGTTGGGTGGTGGCTTTACCTGGGTGGATTATGCCATTTATTGTAGCGCAAAATTTCTTAGGGTTGTTGACATATTTTTCCTACATGTTTTGTAGTAGTTACTTTTGTCTAGTTTGATTTGTTTTTTTGGCTTTGTTTCGAAGTTCTTGGTAGGTTTGCCTCAGATTACTAGTTTTGTTCTTTTGATATTGACTCTAGGCCTGATCTTTCACTTTCATTGTAGTATTAGTATCTTTCGTTAGCCATAGAGCATAGTTAGCTTTTAGTCCTATAGTTCTGGAGGGGGCATGACAGTTTAGGATTTGCAGGAAAGGTTAAGTTTTATAATCATATGTGGGTTAGTAATAGTCAACACATTCCAGGGTTAAGTATAACAGCATGTATAGATAGTCCCATTAACCAGATATGGAACAGTTGCATAGCAAACAGAACACATGCATATATGGGACCACAGTGGTAATAACAACGGCATGCAGGTACATTGATGGCACCATGCCACCAATGTTGGAATATTTCAATATAGCACATGCATGGAAACAGATTTAAATAATTATCAACCAATAGGACATAATCAGAACAGTGAAGTCATTACATAACAGTTGAGTTGGGTATGTAGTTTATTGTTGGAGTTATGGTGGGGGGGAGAGAAAGATTTCAATTAACAACTAGTATATTCCTGTAGTCCACATTACTTTCCTAGTCAGTGCTGTTATCTGTACCTTACAAGTATTACTACAGTACCCTATAGCCTTAGTTTGGACAGTGATATATGTGCTGTTTGGATTTTGTTGTTTGCCTTCTCACTGTTTTCTGTCTGTGTCTCTCAGTTGTACTAATTGTCCTCTGGGGATTACACCAGTCATACAGGCATTCCTACACATTCTATTTATGGTGCACAGTGTGGGTAACAGTGCTTAATACAACAGTGCTATTATGTGATTGCAAATCTACATTACCATATGATACCAAAGTATACATATGCAGTCCAGCAGTTAGACTTTTATTGTCAGGCTACTACGCTTTTATTTACATACAAACTATACAAGACTCTTCCTGCCATATTCTCCAGTGTATGCAGCATTTGCCTTAAACAATACAGGTTTTATGCAGGCAATTAATTTACTAATACTTTTAGATTTATTTCCTATGACAGTAAATGCAAGAGTATTTCATCTGCCTCATGTCGCAACCTCTCCAGGCGACTTCCATGGGCCTCCTGGTTCGTGGCCCACTCACTTGCAGCTGTGGAGGACATAAGAGGAATATTTATCCATATCTATCCATGATATACATGAGCTGGCAGTTATTACATACATAGTGGAATGATACTTACACACAACTGGGACAGCCCCTGCCATTCTTGTCTCTTGGATCCACTGCTCCAAGAGGTTCCCCTTACACTGCTTCAGGTCAGCATAGTGATGCCTGACCTGCTCACCAGTTCGGGTATGCCACTGGCACTGGTGAGGTCATGGGCAAGACTGACCCAGGCTTCTGCCTTGTATTGGGAACCCTTGTACTGGCCCTGCAGCAGTCTCTGCTTATGGTCTTTGACAAGGAGTCCTGCCATGACTCTGGAATCCTAGATGCACTGCAGCTCTGCACCTGGAAGTGCACACCTTCTCCCCTTTTTGCCATAGTGCCTGCATGGGGAAGCTACAACCAGTTATGAGATGTATTCCCACCTGCTGGGTTTAAGTAGGGCTGATTTCCCACACTTTTCTGTGATTGGCCGATTTTGAAAAGGCTAGGCTATGGACAAACCTGCTTACCTAAGGTTGGCATTGTTTAAAGGGGTATAACACTGGGCACATTGAGTTAGCTGGCCTACACATTGCTTTCACCTCCTAAGCTGGCCTGTGCAATGCTTAGTGTTGCTTACATTAGACCTTGCATTGTATTTTCTTTTTTGCATTGATTTCTTATTCATTACATCTTATATACTTATATATGCCTGGTATCCATGATTCATGTGTGTACGTACACTGTATGGTGTCCTTGTGTTTTATTGGGGACTTCAACACTCCATTACATTTACACCTCACATCTGGGCTTACCGCTGTACTCCACTTCTCATGTTTATGTTATGTAGTGGGTTATAGAACATATGACTGTATACTGATTCCTTTCACAGGTTCAGTTTGATTTTACTATAGTGAGGACTTGTTTGGTGAAACCTCATTCTTCTTTACTGCTGGGATGGTTTGGTGGTTAACTACTGTGACTATAGTGTATAGGGTCCTGGGTTCAAGACCTGCAAGGCTGTTTATTTTGTTGCTGGGCAGAACAAGGGCCATTGGATACAGAGTGATTAAGGCACTTTTGAGCAGTTGTAAGCAGGTTTGCATGAGGGTAAGCAATGCTAACCTCTGGTTAAATATGCTTACAGAGTTGGCTTCAAAATTGCTTAACCTGTGTGCGCATTGCTTACCCCCATGCAAACAGGCTTAAACTCGCTTACTGGTGCTTACACTTGCTTACTAGTGCTTACTCCTGCTTACAATTGCACTGATTTAGACAGTAATATCTAATGGTTCTTGGGAGGGTGGGGGATTTCAAAGCTGTATGGAGTTGTCATTCATTACACATTTTACCTTCCATTTGCATCCATGATTCCTGTGTACATATGTTGTATGGGGCACATGTGCTTATCTGGGGACCTTGCAAGATTATGACACTGACACCTCATGTGCATTTAATGCAGTACTCCAGTTCACAAATATGTTATTTAGTGGGTTATGCAACTAAAATATTGGTCATAACGTGATTTGCCATGGAAAATGGAATGTGTTGCAGTGGGATTCGAACCGGGAATGCCTGCTCGTAAGGCGAATGCTCTGCCCACTACAATATTGCTATACTGCTTCATTTGCATATATCTTCCTTGTTATCCTCTTCAGCCATTTAAGCTGCATTAACTGTAGCTAAGCAATGGACACACCTGCTCACCTATGGTTAGCTTTAATCGGATTCTTAGTAAAAAAAAAAGGTTTGTTTATTTGATTTGTATTTACTATTGCTGTTGTACACATGGGGGAATGTTGCTGGGGTTATGCGGACACCTATTAGCGGTCTTGCTCATTCCTTTGGACTTTCTGCAGTTCTTCATTGCTGGGGCGTGTATACTCTGAGAGCTCTGCTGTGTTCCGTGTAAGATTAGGAGCTCAGGCAGTGTGTCTTCATTAATATGCTCCTAAATGGCCACTTCCATGTAGGACTAAGCTAGTCCTGCATGGAAGAATAGTAAATCCAGGGGGAAGTCTTTCTCTCTTTAGAAGTTACTATGAAAATGTTTCCCAAGTTAAGGATGGTGTGGGTAGTGTTTTTGAAGACTTTGGAAATGGCTAGTTTTTTTAGTGAAATTTGCATAACTAGTTTGACATAATTCCGAAGGTAATCATTTATTGTAGCTTTATTAGACAAAACTATGTTATATAGTTTAGATAATATTTGGAGTTTCTCTTAAGCATCAAAGCTATATATTCTATATTCTAATAAAAAAGATATGGTATATTTTCATGTTCTTTCATTAAGAGTATTTTCAATAACACACTGGGCAGGACTGCGAATGTTTATCGAAAGATGTTCACTCCATGTAAACCTTGAGGTAATCAGTTCCAATTCAGAAACATCTCTTTTATGGTGCCTTACCATTAAGATGTATAGCGACATGGTGGTCTGTCTCTGTAGCCATGATAAATGCCAGTGAGGAATTCTGGAGGAGCAGCCTATGCTACTGTGTATAGACATGCACTCTCTCCAAGAAATGTCTGCAGTAAGGTCTTTACACTGCCATATGATTCAGAGAATTGCTTGGCTAGGTAAGTTACTGTGGCTGAGTTTGTTAATAAACATGGACAAAAGTTCTTGCTCATCCAATCATGTTAGAGGTAAGTGCTAAAAAATGTATCAGACACATAGTCTTGGGGATTTTGTGTGTGTGTGAGGCTAGATATGTGATTGTACAATGTGTGTTAGCCTGGGAGGCCATAGTAGGAGGCTTAGTTAGAAGGTAGTGTGTGTGTGTGTGTATGTGTGTGTGTGTGTGTGTGTGTGTGTGTGTGTGTGTGTGTGTGTATGTGTGTAGGGGCCTGAATGACAGTGTCAGCATTGCCAGTGTCCTAAAATTAAGAAGGGCCAAATTATAAATTACAAAACTACAGTTTTTATGGCTGAGTCTATTTTACACAACAGATAGTTTTATTTATTTATTTATTAACCAATAAATTTTACCAATTTTACCACTTTTTGCAGGCATTTTTTTGCGCAAAGTGCACTGAATACACACATTGTGGTTTTATAGGTTTTATTTTTTCATTTACTCATTCTAACAAAAGATTTTTAGGATTGATTGATGATGTATTAATGCTTTTTAATGTTTGTTAATTTTTTTTAATGTTTTTTAACATCTTGTTTTATAGAAGTGTTTTTATTATGACATTGCTTACAATTCATTCATAAGCATGGCTTAGTGGTTCTGTTTGCATTGGTTTAACAATTTAGCTGCCTACCAATTAAGCTGTTAACACATTTGATCATGTGATTTTATTACTTGCAGTATATAAACTTGAGATTTTTTAAGTGCAAATTCATCTTGAAAAAGCCTGGTATTTATCCAGGCGAAAGCGCTTGATTTTACATGTTTTTCGTCTCTTCATTTTGAATAAAACTGTCAGTGAGTTACCGTTGGACTGGTTCGCTTTTCTCCTCTGCTTTGGGATTTTGGCTGTCATACTGCTACACTCTCAAAGGCTAATGAGCAAATCTTCAGTTGGAGAGGACACTAAACACCTGGGATAACTCTTTATAGTGCAACATGAAGGCACTTAAAAATACAAGAACATCATTTTGGAGAATGAAAGGCATGGAGTGGGGGGGGGGGCACTGCACACCAGGAATAACTCTTTATAGGATTTTGTAAAGACAATTACAAAAGAATATTTTTTTGCAGGAGAGAATATGTGGGCTGGGGGAACAGTAGATCCCAGGGATACCCTATACAGTGTGCTCTAAAGTCACTAAAAAGGATTCAAACTCTGGATCTTTTGCCAGAGGATATTTGCCCTCTGCACCTCCACTAGGCATCAGGGATGTAAAATATTACCCAAGTCTTAAAATGTAAATAAAGAAATGTTGGAGGGGGGTTCAAATGCTGCACCTTTAACACAGAAAGCAGTAGCATTAACCCACTATACTAACTAATCAAGTAGTGTAACAAGATTTTTAACATAAGAAGTATAACATGCTTATCTGTGGCACTGTTTTATAGCTGCAACAGTTATTGAGTTACAAGGATCAGGGCACCTATAAAAGCAACAACATGAGCATCCTGTAAAATCAAGGACAGAGGGAGGGATATGTGTGTGTGTGTGTGGGGGGGGGTCAGGAAAAGGTTGGGAGGAACACCAAGCAACATCAGAGAGATTATTTTTAATATTACGATTTAGCTCTTAAAAGTTAATGGAGCAACAGATCTAACATCACAATGCCCTTTATGAACATTAATGAGATTTAAACTCTGTCAGGCATTAATGACTAACTATAAGGATTCATGACGTATGGGCAACTGACTTAACTGCTGCAAAAAAGTGATGATTTTGCCTTCCTGGTAGTTAAAGGCAATTCAGAAGCATGCAAGTTAACTGATAATGAGTTCTTTCCTCATTGCAAGTAATGTGCTTCTGAATCACATTTCAGCATCATGTAAACAGCCCCTTTTTGCTACAGTTTTTGCCACCAATGGTGAGGTTCTTTCTGAATCCCGGGGACTGCATAATAGATTCTTCCCATAATTTATAACTACGTATTTACTTATTATGGTATCTGCAGGTAATATAGCAGTTCTTTTCACTTTGTTCAAAAAATAAAACCATTACTCTTTAAGTTGATTATTTTAGTAAGATTTAAACCTTCACAAAGCTTGTGCAAAATCTGTTTTAAAAATAGAAAATACCCACTTTTTAATATTGGATGTCTATAAATAAAGTTTATAAATATCTTCAGAATATTATTTATATGGTTAGAACTCATTTGTTTTGCTACAGTTTAGTGTTTAAAGTTATTCAATATACATAACATTTTATTTAAATTATTTTTATTTAAATATATGAAGGGATGAATAAGTATCTTTCACATACTGTTCTCAGTTGTATTTACATGTATCTCATTTCACTTTGCATTATGCAATGGATCTAATTATTGAATTGTAAGTGTAAATGTTGAGGTAAGAAAATAAGAATCACTGTCTGGTAAACGTATCCCTCCCTCATCCAGTTTGTAATGTAGAAAAAGGTTATTCAAATATTTGTCAGTTCGTTTGATATTAAAATGTGGACAACATAATATAATAGAATTTTGTGAAACATGATCATTTTAATAAAAGGGAATCTATCTATCTTTAAAATAAACTATACTTTTCCATTTTATAAATATTATTTTAAATTATTGTACATAATTATAATGTTTATGTGCTGTTTCATTGTTACTGTAAGGATGCTATCTAAATACTTCATGTTTGTATTACTCCTTTTATATTCGCAGCCTTACTATAAAGTGGAAATCAAAGTCTAAACCAATCATACTAGAAGAAGTGAATACAGTATCAGAGGCAAAATAACGAAGTAGGATCTTTAGAAAAGGGTAGCAACAAATTACAAAGAAAATGGTACCTCTGAGAACAATACATGCAGAATAATGTTTTGGAGAAGGTTTAAGAAATTGAAGGATGAGCAGTGTAATGTTTGAATGACGATAACTGTATAGAAGATTATATGTGAGGTATAATGTTTGCAACTGAAAATAGGTCAAGATGGTTTGTTTGCATTTATATAAAACTATGATTGCCCATGTCATAAGTAATAATTCAATACACATATTTCTTACATTAAAATGCTCAGTGTCTTGATTTATGAATGTTTTAGTGTGATTATGTCACCATTTAGATTCAATTACAAATATTTTATATATTTAAGTAAAACACGTTATAAAATAATTTATATCTCCAACTAGTAAGATATCATCTGTAAATATTTGAATTTTGGAAAGTAATTGTTATTCATTTTAAAGTTATTAATATTCCCATTTGTTCTAAAAAAGTTTGCTAGGAGTTCAGTTGTAACAATGGTTAGAAATTGCATCCTTGCTTGCTGGTCTTGATAAGTTAAATGTGCTGGAGCACAAAGCATCCCATTTTAATATATGATGGAGCATTAGAATATAAATATTTTAACTAATGTGTAAATTTATCTGGAAAACGAAGACATTTGACATTTTAAAGGAAATATACCCAACTGATCAATCTTCATTTATTTCAATCAGTGTAATCAATGAATATTGTTTATCTGTTAATATTTCAAGTTTGTATAGTAGTTATAAATCCTGTCTGCTTCCTATTTGTTATAGGGTAGGATGGTGTGAAATATGCTGTATGAAGATGATTGGAATAATGGTTAAAGTCTTCACCTCACCCCTGCAAGTTATAGGGTTTGATTCTGACCTCAGGGTTTTGACTAGAGTTGTAATAACCTGCAGACAAATTGTATAGTGTTTGCCTATCAACCTGTGAATATATAGAAAGTAATAGGTATTTGGTTTTATTTGGGTGAAGGCCTATTCCTTCTAAGAATAAGATATTTGTGTATACTGTGGTCATTAGTAAGGTGGGAGGGGTTGTCACTGTCCCTTCTTTAGCAGAACAGTACAAACCATTAGGGTGGTATCTTGCAGCATCAGAAAAAAATGGAAAAAAGTCCCAGTAAGACAGAAAAAAATGCAGCAAATTGATGCACTACACTGAAATCGCTGTTACATGAAATAATACATATTACAAAAACGTTCATAACAATGGCAGTATGTACAAGTAGTGAAGTTATAATAACACTTTTACATTACTTAGACTGGCTCACCTTAGACTACAGTAAGGAATGCTCTCTTGGGGTATACCGAGAAGTGGTAATCTTGGGGTTTAGACTGAAAATGTTTAAAAGTGAGAAGTTTGCATTGCTAGTTGACAGATGGATAAAATAAAAGCGTGAGTCACGTGAATTGTGTCTGTTTCTCTCCATATCTGTGAAATTTGTATTTGGAGCTGGTCTTGTTTATTTGTTAACCAGATACATTTAATAGAAGCATATGTCTTCTTTAAAAGGGAATCGTAAGTAATGTCTTGATATGCCCAAAGTACAACAGCATGCCAGTACAGTATGAGCAAACAGACATAGGACTATTTGTTAAAGTTGCTTAAATTTCATAGTTTCAAAATTTTAAGCTTATTTCAAGATGATATGGAGAATGAATTCTTGGCTCCACAAATACTGAATATTTTGGGTTAGATCTTTATTAGCGAGAAAGAAAGGAATGGAAAGGAAAAGGAATAAAATGGGGAAGGAAAATTAATAGCTGATGATAACTGATACTTACAGGAATTAATTTTAAAACTTAAAATTGATTATGGACTTAATTACCAGTAGAGTAGTAATAATTATTTGACTGATTAATTTCCAGTATTATTAACAGTATATTCATTATAGTTAATCACTATAACTGTATATTTAGAAAAAATACAGGATTATGATTATAAATGTTAGATCTATATAGTAAATCAGATTTTTGTGTTAATTTCCTACGTGGAATGACTATAGAATTTTCAAAATACGAATTACATCTGCCAGAAGAAAGACAGTGGAAGATGAAGCATCTTAAAATATGTTGATCAGAGGAAGTTGTTTATAATTTCAATTGTAATCTGTGATAGGCTGAGTATTTATCCATGGATTCATTAGATTTTACAGAAACATATAGGAAGGTACAAATTAGGATATACAATGATGCAATATAAGCATAACAGTATTCTGTATGAGATTCACATTTAATAAACTAGTTAGTTATATGACAAACAGTGGTAATGCAGAGGTATATATAATTAAAGCCAGTGCAGGTTTATATTAATATTAGAGGCAATAGCAAAACTAAACTTTAAGAGTAATTTAACCTGATAACTGTATGGAGAACAAATTAATATAAGGCAATGTAAAAATGAGTATAATTTGTAGTTACTTAGGTAACTAGTTGTAGTATTTTGTATATCCATTTATATATTAGTAATAATATGATTCTTATAAATGCTTTAATTGATATATAACAGATCTTGAGAAAGTAAAACATACAGAAAAGCGGGATTTGAATTAAAAATTTGTTTATATTTAATTTTACTGAATGGTAAACACAGATAATATCAGCACAAACCACGATGTAAACCCAGGCGAGTAAAGTTCCAGTTACCAGTTCAAAAATAACAATCCAAGCATTCATACAGGGTAACTGAAAAACAAGCAGGCTCCTCAGAATTCCATATGCCAGGAATAAAAAAACCTGGTATACAAAAAGCACGTAAAGCAAGTAGAATAAAAACGAACGTTCTTTTAATGGATACAGTTAGCGCTTTCACCTCCTCGGCTTCATCAGACTGTGTTCAAACCATCCAAGACAGTCATATATATACCACGTTCAGTTAAAACTATAATTGCTTAATTACATTCAATTAAAACACAGTGAACTTGTCAAGTGAGTCAAGCACAAATACACATATATATACATATATAAACTTATATGTTCTATAAAAGACTAAAATATACTCCAAAAGCTGTGTACTAAAAAGCGTGCATTAACACATATATATCCACTCAAATCTATAAAAAATACATATGTATAGTAGTGGATAAAGAAAAACCTAACACAAGCATAGTCCTCTGATAAGAGAACGCAAATATGACTGTACAACCTATAGACTAATACGAACATTAATGTCCTAATCTATACATAAAAACAAACACTCTTAGTTAATATAAATATGTAGCTGAAATAGGAACTGTCACATCTAGTCCTCCTGCCATTTAAAAACTCAGACTAAACTCTATACCTCTCTATTTCCCTTTTATTTTTGGTCTCCTTTTCTTTAGCATGGTCTGTACATTAGTCTTGTCATTAAGACCAGGAGGGTGGTCAGCTCTCATCCGAATGATCCATCTGAGTTCCATTTCTAATGTAAGGTTCTCTAGATCCCCACCCCTAAGGCTGGTTTTAATATGTTGGACCACGCTAAAAGTAAATTTGTGTTCAGGGCCTGACATTGAACAATGTCTGGCTAACGCATTATGTTCCTGACCAGTCCTGATGTGATATAAATGTTCCCTGATGCGAAACCTGAACTCTCTGTTAGTCTTACCTATGTAAACGATCACATGTCTCACACTGGGCCAAATATATCACGTTCATGCTCTTACAATTCGTCCCTGTCATGAAAAAGAATTCCTTATCAACATGGGGGGGTTTAAACGAATGACAAGTATTGATATATCCACACTGGTTACAATTACCACAAGAAGTGGTATTGCAACCTTCTTCCTCACCAGTCGTTGGCCTATCAAGGAACAATTTCTTCAAGTTCTTTTTGTTTTTATATATGAACTTAGGTTCATCACCTACTAATTTCATAATTTCTTCATCTGCTCCTAGTACATCCCATCGCTCTCGTATTATTCTCCTAATGTTATAAACATCAGATGTAAAATATACTGGCATGCTCACACTCTGTCCTTTCCTATGATCGCTTACAGGGATATCATCACTCATTTCATACTCCTCTAGGAGAATGGATTTAGAAAAATATGGGCGTGCTCTAGTCTCTCTGAGTTCAACAGCAGTATTGATGGCTCTGTCAATCTCATCTCTCTTATAGGCCCTATTTCGTAACCTCTGACCCAATTTAGTCAGTTCAAATCTAAAGCCTTCCTCGGTTGGGTTTAATCTCGAAGCCCTCAGGGACTGACTCCTAGCTACACTTTCAAAAACATGTCTGGGGTGCATGCTGCCCCTATGTAGAAGTGTATTTCTGTAGCATTTCTTCCTGTGGATAGAAGTGTTCACTATTCCATTACTCAATCTCATAATGTTCACGTCCAAAAATGCAACAGACACTCTAGAGGAATTGGACGTGAACTTCAAGAATTCCACAGAGTTGTTCATATACCCCTCAAACTCTGTTAACTCTACCTCATTACCTCTCCATACTAAAAAGAGGTCATCTACGAACCTCCTATAAAAACTCACATGTTTTTTGAATATATCTGAGACAAAAAGTATTTCCTTCTCCCAATAGGCCATAACAATATTGGTGTAGCTATTGGCACAACTAGTGCTAATACCAGCCTTAGGGGTGGGGATCTAGAGAACCTTACATTAGAAATGGAACTCAGATGGATCATTCGGATGAGAGCTGACCACCCTCCTGGTCTTAATGACAAGACTAATGTACAGACCATGCTAAAGAAAAGGAGACCAAAAATAAAAGGGAAATAGAGAGGTATAGAGTTTAGTCTGAGTTTTTAAATGGCAGGAGGACTAGATGTGACAGTTCCTATTTCAGCTACATATTTATATTAACTAAGAGTGTTTGTTTTTATGTATAGATTAGGACATTAATGTTCGTATTAGTCTATAGGTTGTACAGTCATATTTGCGTTCTCTTATCAGAGGACTATGCTTGTGTTAGGTTTTTCTTTATCCACTACTATACATATGTATTTTTTATAGATTTGAGTGGATATATATGTGTTAATGCACGCTTTTTAGTACACAGCTTTTGGAGTATATTTTAGTCTTTTATAGAACATATAAGTTTATATATGTATATATATGTGTATTTGTGCTTGACTCACTTGACAAGTTCACTGTGTTTTTAATTGAATGTAATTAAGCAATTATAGTTTTAATTGAACGTGGTATATATATGACTGTCTTGGATGGTTTGAACACAGTCTGATGAAGCCGAGGAGGTGAAAGCGCTAACTGTATCCATTAAAAGAACGTTCGTTTTTATTCTACTTGCTTTACGTGCTTTTTGTATACCAGGTTTTTTTATTCCTGGCATATGGAATTCTGAGGAGCCTGCTTGTTTTTCAGTTACCCTGTATGAATGCTTGGATTGTTATTTTTGAACTGGTAACTGGAACTTTACTCGCCTGGGTTTACATCGTGGTTTGTGTTGTTTTACTTGTTGCTTTAATCCAGGCTGAGAGCATGGCGTTCGTAGGAGGGGATTAGATTGAGTTGGCATACACACCAGAAGTGACGTCGAGGTTGGACGACAATATTGGGAGATTTCGAGAGTGTATGGCCGGTGAAGAGAACCCACTACTTTTTTATGAGCCGGAAGAGGAGCGTGGACCCGAAGGGGATAACGCCGCGGAGCTTATCGCATTGTCAGAGGAACTGAAAAATGTAGAGATGGACTCTATGAAGTTAAAAAGATTACAACTACAAAGACAGCATTTCGAAGCCTGCCTTAAGAAACGGGTCATCCCCCGTGGCCTCCGAGTGTTAAAGATGCCAACCTCAGGTAACCTTTTTCCAGAATTATTGTTAAGATGGCAAAAATTGAATATGGAACTCAGCTTCAGTTACATGAAGCTGTTAATAGAGTTCCATAAACCTGAGGAAGATATTTTAAGAGAGAAAGTGAATAAGAACTTTGCATCTTTAGTTTCTAAATACACCTTCCCCAAAGCGATTTTGGGGATTAAGAGACTAATAGACAATGTTACAGTATATGAGCGACGGTTATTAGACCTAAAAAAGAACAAGATTGAACGGGACATCAATGATTTCAAATTGGGCCAGGTCTTCTCTTGGCCGAGGACTGGTAACGGCTATAATAACTTTAATAACAAAAAGGTCATTACCAATGTGCCGAGGGACAATGTGAAGGACAAGGCGACTGATGGACAGTCAACAGCCCCTATTAATGACAGTAATAATATAGTAACAACGGATGGTTCAGTGTTTGATAGCACTGCTGACAACAGGACTAATGACCGTAATTTATATCCAATAGTAGTGAATAATAAACATAAACATATTAATGCATATAATAATGAATCCTCTGATACACATGATAGAGAGAAAGTGAAGGATACTATTTGCAATGAAATAAGTGTGATGAGTAATGAAGCAAGTGTTGTTGTCAATAGAAAACAGAAGCACACTTTGATTAGTCATGATGGGGAGGGGAATTTCACCAATTTTGTTACCCCTTTCCCCATACAGACACCACAGTTCAGGGGTCGGACCCGTTCCATGAGTCGAGGTCGGCAGAAACGCAAGACCTCAGACACAGAAATGGAAGGGCCCACACTGAAAAAACTTTGGGAGAAGAAAATGAATCCATAGTGATTAATTTATCTAGCAGACAGTTAAATGATTATGAGAAACAGGTATTAAACAGAGGCTTGAGCTTCATTCCGAGTCAAAAAAGTGAGATTTCTGATTCCATCATTGATGTGAAGTTGTTCACTAGGAATATTCAACTTAAGTTAGACTATGGTTGTAATGATATGAGTGGTATGATGAGTGTTTTTAACTCTACTAGCACGTATGTACCTATACTACATCCAGTGTTAGACATTCTCTAGGCTTGTTGAGAATGACCTACATAGTTACTATAATAACAACAGGAGGAATGAGAAGAGATTTTATAATAGGAATAATCTCAACCGTGTTGAGAAACAAGCGTTGTATGACTTAAAAAATGACAGTTCCATCGTTATTACCTCTGCAGACAAAGGTGGGTGCATCGTAGTCATGGACTATGAGCAATATAAGGGGAGTGTGGACCAGCTACTAAGTGATAGTAAGTCGTATGGGAAATTGAACAGAGAGGATGTCACCACAAAAGTTTATATGGTATATGCGATGATTGATGACTTATTAAAAAGCGCAGTCATAGATAAGAACATACACAAATACTTGAAGGTTGAACATCCACTTTTACCCTTGTTGAAAGGCCTACCTAAGGTACATAAAGATCTGTGCAATCCGCCCATGAGACCTATAGTCTCGGGACAAGGTTGGCTAACTGAACCTTTTTCACTATATGTAGAACACTTTTTGAGACCTATAGTAGATGAGAACCCTTTTATTCTCAGAGATAGTAAGGAATTCCTACTTCAGTTCTATGAGTACATTTCCAAACTAGAAGAGCGGGATGAATATATTTTTGTGACATTTGATGTCAATAGCCTCTTCACGGTTATACCCAATGACCGTGGAGTTCAATGGGTCATGCATTACTTACAGAAATGCACTTCTTTGAATAAGGATTTGATAGATCTGTTAGCATTGTTTCTAGAAACCATCTTAGAGAACAATGTCTTTATCTTTGACACAGATATATATATCCAGAAAGATGGCGTAGCTATGGGCACTAGTTGTGCCAATAGCTACGCCAATATTGTTATGGCCTATTGGGAGAAGGAAATACTTTTTGTCTCAGATATATTCAAAAAACATGTGAGTTTTTATAGGAGGTTCGTAGATGACCTCTTTTTAGTATGGAGAGGTAATGAGGTAGAGTTAACAGAGTTTGAGGGGTATATGAACAACTCTGTGGAATTCTTGAAGTTCACGTCCAATTCCTCTAGAGTGTCTGTTGCATTTTTGGACGTGAACATTATGAGATTGAGTAATGGAATAGTGAACACTTCTATCCATAGGAAGAAATGTTACAGGAACACACTTCTACATAGGGGTAGCATGCACCCCAGACATGTTTTTGAAAGTGTAGCTAGGAGTCAGTCCCTGAGGGTTTCGAGATTAAACCCAACCGAGGAAGGTTTTAGATTTGAACTGACTGAATTGGGTCAGAGGCTACGAGATAGGGCCTATAAGAAAGATGAGATTGAGAGAGCCATTAATACTGCTGTTGAACTCAGAGAGACTAGAGCATGCCCATATTTTTCTAATTCCATTCTCCAAGAGGAGTATGAAATGAGTGATGATATTCCTGCAAGCGGTGATATGAAAGGACAGAGCCTGAGTATGCCGGTATATTTTACATCTGATGTCAATAACATTAGGAGAATAATACGAGAGCGATGGGATGTATTAGGAGCAGATGAAGAAATCATGAAATTAGTAGGTGATGAACCTAAGTTCATATACAAAAACAAGAAGAACTTGAAGAGGCTGTTTCTTGGCAGGCCAACCATTGGGGAGGAAGCAGGTTGCAATACCACTTCTTGTGGTAATTGTAACCAGTGTGGTTATATCAATACTTGTCATTCGTTTAAACCCCCCCATGTTGATAAGGAATTCTTTTTCATGACAGGGACGAATTGTAAGAGCATGAACGTGATATATTTGGCCCAGTGTGAGACATGTGATGCGTTTTACATAGGTAAGACTAACAGAGAGTTCAGGTTTCGCATCAGGGAACATTTATATCACATCAGGACTGGTCAGGAACATAATGCGTTAGCCAGATATTGTTCAATGTCAGGCCCTGAACACAAATTTACTTTTAGCGTGGTCCAACATATTAAAACCAGCCTTAGGGGTGGGGATCTAGAGAACCTTACATTAGAAATGGAACTCAGATGGATCATTCGGATGAGAGCTGACCACCCTCCTGGTCTTAATGACAAGACTAATGTACAGACCATGCTAAAGAAAAGGAGACTAAAAATAAAAGGGAAATAGAGAGGTATAGAGTTTAGTCTGAGTTTTTAAATGGCAGGAGGACTAGATGTGACAGTTCCTATTTCAGCTACATATTTATATTAACTAAGAGTGTTTGTTTTTATGTATATATTAGGATATTAATGTTTGTATTAGTTTATATGGTGTATATTTTTGCGTTTTTTGATCAGAGGACTATGTTTGTGTTAGGTTTTTCTTTATCCACTACTATACATATGTATTTTTTACAGATTTGAGTGGATATATATTTGTCAATGCACGCTTTTTAGTACACACCTTTTGGAGTATATTTTAGTCTTTTATAGAACATATAAGTTTATATATGTATATATATGTGTATTTGTGCTTGACTCACTTGACAAGTTCACTGTGTTTTTAATTGAATGTAATTAAGCAATTATAGTTTTAATTGAACGTGGTATATATATGACTGTCTTGGATGGTTTGAACACAGTCTGATGAAGCTGAGGAGGTGAAAGCGCTAACTGTATCCATTAAAAGAACGTTCGTTTTTATTCTACTTGCTTTACGTGCTTTTTGTATACCAGGTTTTTTTATTCCTGGCATATGGAATTCTGAGGAGCCTGCTTGTTTTTCAGTTACCCTGTATGAATGCTTGGACAGATAATATCAGGATAACATTTTTTGAATAAGGATGGGGTGATGACAGGAGAAGCATTCTAAAAAGAGATTTTGAAAGGGAGAATGTAATCATTTTCTGAGTTAAGTTGTTGAGGAGAGGACTGGAAATCTTGCAACATACCTTATATGTAAACAAAAAAAATTACTGTAACTAGACATAGGTGTGATAATTCACACATTCAAAATAAAAACATATAAATGTCACCTGGATAGTAATCAAGATTCATACCATACCCACTCACCCTGCACCTGAGTAAAAGATGCCACACCTAAGCTTATATGCTGCAAAGATAGACTGCCCATCTGAAAAATGTTTATTAATTATATGATAATTAATATTATATGGACGAAGTAAAGCTGCATTGTATTACATTGCTTCAGTGTAGTGCTTTATCCTGCTTAATTCACTTTGCTTTTCTTTTTTTTAATGGTCCTTTCTTTTCCCTCCCTATTTTCTTACTTCTTTTTTTGATTTTTAAGAAGTTTTAGATGTACACAACATTTAAAATTGAAGTTCACTGTATGCTAACCCAAACTATGCATATACACTACATGCCACTGTGTGTGTGTGTGTGTGTACGGATTCACTTTAGAAGATCGAATTCCCAAAATCTCGAACCTCATATGGTCGAAACCAAAAGATCGAGTTTTGGAAACTCGAACTTCTAAAATAACCCCCCCCCAAAAAAAAAAAGTCAAACATCGCTTTTGCAGGGGGGGCTTCACCCCCCTGCAACCCCCCCACTTAAATATACCAACTCCGAGATTGCACTACAGTGGGGAAAAAAGGAAATCTCCCATATTGCGCTGTATGCGGAAGCGCAAAACGGGATATTTCCCACCTCCTGTCAACACCACAAAAAGGATAAAAACATTACGTACACACAGAGTGTACAAGAAGCCTAGCCTCTGTGTGCACATAACGTTTTAAGGTAAGTAAAGTGTTATTTTTTACAACTTTACATATTCGATTTACTGAAATGTCGATCATATGGTCTCGACCATATGACATTCGAGATTTCAGTAATTCGATTATTTAAAGTGCTCCCGTGTGTTCATATGTATGTATGGGAGTATAATGTATGTGTGTATGTGAATTTTCTCAGTGTGTTTAATTATGATGTGAAATGTTTAGAGCACCTCCATTATTATTATGGCAGCACAATCTTAACAATTAATCATATTTATTTATTTGATGTTTATTAATCAAGTAGATGGACAGATCCAAGGGCATTTTCAGACATAATCTCGGCCAAACAGGCAAACATTTCAAGAGAGTAAGCAACATAATTAAATACTAAAAATTTACCTATTACAGATGACCAAAACATACAGTATCAAATGACCAGATTACAAAAGAGTCGCTTAGAGTGTAAGTCAGCCCCGATTCTGATAGACTTACTCTAATTGTAAGTGACTTACCTTGGTGTAAGACCTATCTATAAACAGGCTTGCAAAGTAGGCCAGATTCTAAAACACCTGCTTTCAATGTAAATGAATGACTTCCTGAAGGACACTATTATGCATTTCTTGGTATTTAGTTTTACTCCATGGCTCTGACACAAATTATTTTTTGTGTTGGCTCTTCCTGGAGAACAGTAGTGTCAGTGGAGGATTCTATGACTGCTCCTAATTTGCAATCATCTGCAAATTTGGTCAACCAGAGGTCCTTGACATCAGAAGAGAGTATGTCACAAAGGAGTAGTCCCAGGACTGATCCTTAAGGGAGTCTGTTTTTGACTGGCCTCTTTGTAGAGGTGGACTTCCCAATTCTAACTTCCTATGTTCTGTCTGTGAGCTAGCTGGCTATCCAATGGCTGACATAAGTGTTTATCTTTACTTTTTGAGTTTATCAATATTTATCAATATTGTTTTAATTGCCTTGACCAGCTCAACATAGGCAATATGAACCATTTTGCTCTCATCTATTGCTTTGGTGACCTTCTCAAAGAAGCCCACTAAGTTGAGTAGATATGACTTGCTCTTTACGAAACCAAACCGAGTTGGGTCCATTGTCTGGTAGGGCAGATATAGTTTTCTTCTCTCAAAATTCTAATAATGACTCGGAAGAGAACATGCCAGTGTTTTTATTGGGATAACATTGTGGTTTCTCAGTCCCTCAGAAAATACTATGAATTTTTACAACTGGAATTCCTAACACCTCCTTCCCCTGTTGTATTTGTTGTCTTAAAATTTAGTTGGAAAGGGAAAAAGCAGAGAGTTTTAGAATGGTGTGGCTAGAAGGCTGTGATATTAAGTATGAGATAAGAGTAAGATTGGCAGTACCTGGGCTATGCTACTTTCAGCTGAGGCACCATGAAACATTTAAAGTATGTTGTATGTTGAAGTTTTTTTTCCTGTTGTTGAGATGATTAGTTTCCTTCTAGAAAAAAAATGACATTTTCCATGTTGTGACATTATGAGATATTCCCAGCTGTAGTAGGAGAAGTAAGCCAGTGTACATGTGCATATGCCAGCATGGCTGGCTGAAGTTTTGTAAATAGTCTTATGTCATTTGACTGTCACATTGATTTGTACAGATGCTTGTATTAAAAATGTATTTGTAAAAATTGCTTATATTAAAAATGCAACAGAATCTTAGCAGAGCTCTGCATGTGTACTGTGCCAGAGTCAGGTGACTAGATGTGATACCAATCTATAACCAGTTGGAGGATGGAACTCTGGCAGCAGCAGTTTGTTTTTGTTTGGAACCTGATATAAAAGATCTATGTCAGTTGTTACAGTTCAGTAGTTGTTAGTTGTACATTTCAGTCAAAGTGTAGTATCTTATCTTGCCTTGTGGAAGTGAGCATCTCAGGAGTACATCTTGCCTTGTGATACCAAGTGAATTAACTAGGGACAGGTTCTCTTTAGTTCATTTAGGAATAATACAGTGAGCTTAGATTAGTATTATTTTCTACATCTGTGAGATTCTGCCCAGCTCTTTTATTTTTATATCTTCTGTGACTGAAACACTCTTTTTTATTGTACCTGAATATTAATTATTCTCCTGTTTTATATTTTGTTATCCATTATTAAATATGTGTATATCTTTTCATTGTGGCTGGTCTTTTTAGAGAATACTTTTAACATCTTGAGAGTATTTGTGCTTATTTTAGTGGCACTCTAGCCACTCTGAAAACCTTGCTGCTTTGGTCACACACTACCATTTATATCAGTATTAATTTGACACAGTATAATTGGTTACCCTTTGTAATAGTATCAAAGTCTCTGACTGGTGGCAGTAATCTACCTAATAGTCTGAAGAAAGGGGGCACAGCTGGTGAATCTGTGCCAGCCTTTCTCAGCTGTGTGTGTGTGTATGAAAAATCAGATATTCAATTGTGTGTGTCAGATACTTGGAAATGGGATGCAGTGCAATGCAAGGTGAGTCTTGTTTGGAATCTGGAGAAACAAAGATTCCAGTGCCGGGTCTGGAGCAGGTTCCCTGTGTGGTCTTGAGGGAAACTGTGCTTGATGCAGAGAGCTATATTTGAAATACAATGTAAATCCATTCCTGTTTTTAGTGACTGTCTGTCACTGGTGCCAAAGGTGGGAATTGAGGCTCCTTGATTACTGGCCTGGGGTAAAGAGGGGCCATCACACATGTAATGCAATTAAGTTTAAGAAATGTGTACTTTTCATTTTACATAGATTTTTTTGTATTCTGTCTTTATTTTAGCATGGTCTGATATGGACCCAGTATGTCCATCTCCAAGCTAGGAATTATCTCATTGTTTGGAATATTATTAAAGTATTGTGTTAATTACTGGTTAAACTAGTGATGTAAATTAGATTTGGTGAACGGAAACTGTTTTTCCTGAAGGGGAAATAGTATAAAGAAAATATTGAAAAATGACATCACAATCCACTTATAGGAGAAAAGTACCATAATAATTTTGAGACAGCTTTAGAATAGGTTGTGCAGGTATAATTTGATGAAAGCTCTGGACGTAGCTCAGGAACCAGAGCTGGGGGCATGTATTTTTCAGTAGAGAAGATGCCAATAACTGGACAATGGTCACGTTTGGTTGAAACAAAAGAGTGGCTTTAATAAGAATGTCTGGCTTATTAGTAATTGTGTAGTTTTTTATAGCATGCACACATGATTAAAGATGGCGTGTAATGGCATTGTAGAGCATCTGAGATTAACTGCACTTTTGAAGGATGTCTATAAGTTAGTTTTCAGTGCTGTAATGCTAGTCGTAGTTAATGTATGCCAATTATAATAGTGCACTTCCATTTGTTCATAACTGGGAGAAGGATATGAGCCACTGAAACAATGTGTTTAATAATCCTATGTGTTTGACTAATGATAACAGTTGTAGCAAAAAACCCAAATGGCCTTCTCCAAAACAGAATCTTGGATGCAATCCAATCACCTAGCTCTAAACGCTAACAAAACAAATGATTTTCATTCCTTCCAAAAACTCCTAATTCAACAGACCTATTTTCCATCAAAAGCCATAATAACACCCCTCTAGAAATCTTTCCCAATACCAAGCTACTTGGCATTACCATTGATGAAAACCTAAAATTCAACTCCCACATCCTCTCCTCAATCAAGAAAACCTACCAGAAAATCAGTCTTGTCTACAGACACAACTGCTACCTCACTCCATCCCCCCGACAAACCCTCGCATCTACCTTCCTTCTCCCCTTTCTCTTGTATGGTGCTCCCCTATTCTCCAACCTACAATTTGGCCTTCGTTCCAAACTCGTAGCTTGTTACAACAAAATCTGCAAATTTGCAACCAATTCTAAGAACTCTTCCCATCACTGCCACTCTCTACACACCATCAACTGGCTAGAACTCCCCAACCACCTAATATACCTACAACTTACAACATCCCACAAACTCATCTTCAAACCAACAGAATACCCTTCTCTTGCCAAATCCCTAATACCCTACACACCCAGCCGCTCCCTGAGATCTGAAGGCCAAAACCTCCTACAAGTGCAGAAACCCTTACATCCACCTGGCCAACTACTACTATCTTACACCATAGCCAAACTGTGGAACTCTTTTACCCCCCACTACGTAACTTACCAAACTATAACAACTGCATATCCATGCTTCTCTCCCATCTGTCCTCCAAATGGGAATGTCCTTCACATGCTCCCACCTAAAATACCCCCACCACTAACTCCTCACCTATATCAACTTTTCTTTGCCAAAACTAACAAAATGTCATAGGACTTTGTCTGTACATCCTTCTTAAAAATAGTATG
This sequence comes from Protopterus annectens, assembly GCF_019279795.1. Lineage (NCBI taxonomy): Eukaryota > Metazoa > Chordata > Ceratodontiformes > Protopteridae > Protopterus > Protopterus annectens. Next base: position 153,071,400 of record NC_056743.1, on the reverse strand, counting down.
CATGCAAGCCTCTGGCTTATCTTACGCATATTCTCAAAATGACATTATCTTAAATGTAATGTAATATATATTTTATTGTAAAACTATGATTTCTGCACAGTTTGTACTATGTAACATATATTGTCTATTGTAATGTTGTGACTTTCTGTATTTTATACTATGTACTGGAGCTTTTCTCCTTTGGTCCACCGAAAAAGGGCCACAAGCCCAGCTGAACTAACCCGGTTAACAAACAAATAAATAAAAGGTGTCCACTTGCTAAGCATTTACAAGTACTGTGTTTAGAAGGCATACGTGGTGGCAGTATGTAGTCTTTCAGCAGACCTGGCTATCACAACACTATAATCATGTGTAGTCATATTTAGTTCTGCTTGAAAATGTATCTGTAAGAAACCGTTTAAATATTTTACATTTTAATAGCATCTCACATTCTACTAATTTATTAGGACTCTGAATGTGAAAGGACTGATATAGATGTCTTAGGATAGATGAATTCTATTTCTGAGCAGTGATTAAACTATCTCAATAACGCTCTGTGGGATGGATATTCGGGCTTCATTTAGTGTAAATCTGTTTGTATGATATTGGTAGTATAATATAGAGGGCTAGTATTGGGTCACCAGTCATAACCATGTTATTTTGTCTTTGAGACATGGATGCCAAGCCATAAATGCTTGTAATGCATGGAGTTTTATCTACTTCGTGTACTTCCAGTTACAAACAAACAAAATAAAAAGGTTAAAAGTGTTTTGCTGGATTTGAAGGCCTATAAAACACTTGGTGAGTGCTGTAGTGCTGTTGCATAGACAACAAGTAAATATAACTGGAGGAAAAAGGCAAGGAGAGCTTTTAAATATTGCCTTGGTTACTTAGAGACTGATGTCTTTAAACTTCTGCAGACAGAACAAAAATATGAGTCAAGTCAAGGAATGTCCCTTCCATGAAACCTGACTGTAATAGCACTTATGGGGTGCTTAACAATTCTTACACACCTCTTAAAGCGCTGTTATGGTTGGGTCCTGAGCTACAGAAGCACTTTACAGGTTTGCCTTTTTTACAGTTTTGGAGTGTAATCTTGGCACTCCATGTACTACAAACATCTTTCACTCCTTTCATTTTACTGGCTAAAGCCTTGATGTAGAAAAAGGAGTAAAGGGTAAGGAGCAACCAAAGATATGGACTGCTTGATATGGGACTGGGAAATTATGAAGATGGATAGAGAACACTTGGAGCATCTAGCAAAACAGGAGCAGAATTGGGCAAAGGAGAAGTTCTAGTGAGATATGATACCAGACTGTGGAAACAGTGATATGTAGGTGGTAACGGAGGAAGTATAAATATTCAGGGAAAAGAGGAAGCAAAGAGAAGGGCATACCGTAAACAACAGTGAGAAACAAGTGTTGTAAACTGATGTTGGTGTGTGCCACACACACACACACACACACACACACACACACACACACACACACACACACACACACACACACACACACACACACACACACACACCACTACATGGCATTATATAAGTAAAAGATGCAGAGTCTCCAGTAGCAATCTCAAGTGAGTTACTGATCTAGATGGATGGGACTGGGTGTTTTCTGTCCCACTCATAGGAATAAGAAGCTCAGGAGTATCTGTGTAGACATACTGAGTAGAAGTCTTGCTTCATATATATTTATATATATATATATATATATATATATATATATATATATATATATATATATATATATAAATATATGTATGTATGTATAACATTATTTCCTCAATAGTAACCAGACAGAATATGTTGTACTTAGAAAGCTTAATTAGAATAGGTTGTGGTCATAGGACTAACTCAATGGCCTTATCTACTAAGCATAAAATAAAACAGAGATAAAGCAACCATAGGGAAAGCATAAGAAAACTGTTGTGTGTTTAAAAGGCATTTATGACAGGAGGCTGTATAGTCTTTCAGCAGATGTTATTCTTTGAACACTACAGTCATGTGCAGCCATAGTTTCTAGTGCTGCATAGCTGTCTATTACAGATGACTGGTATTGCCACAGTGCTGAGTAACAAACCACTTGTGTTCCTTTCAGTTTAGGAGATGTCATACTTTGGGTCTACTATGAAGTATGAAAGCTATAGTTGCCAGTATCTGACCTATTGACTATATCTCCCTGCCCACCTCAACTGAGCTACATCTGTCAAGTCAAGACACTCATCTTAAAAGCATAATGCAGGGGGCATTGCAGCCCCTGCACCACCAGTATGGAAGCTGAATCCTCAAACTCCCTTAGTCACTGATACTCTGTCTCCAAGGTTGCATTACCTTGAAGAACAAGGAAGTGATCATATTCCCTTTTCTCTGTGTAGATGTGATCTCAGAGGTGGTATATTAAGAGAATGAAGGTATAGCGGCAGATCCATTAGCCTTCCTGCAGAAAACATATGCTGTCACATTACATTTCATTATACATCTCACAGTAGTCAAGCAGGGGACCAAAAGCTTGTTCATGACAGATTGGATCCAATAAGTATAGATTCAGTAAGATCAGGTGGATATCTTGTAAAATGTCAATCCAGAATCTGTTGACTGAGGTATTCAAAAGAACATTTAATGCAACAAAGCTTTAATATATTGAAAAATCTGTCATACAGATGTCAGAAGTGGAGGACCTGGAGGTGTGTTACGAACACACCGTGACTGTGTCACTTCTGGTATTGACTCAAGTGTCATTGAAACTTCACACACACAACTTGGCATTACAGTGTCCTGTGAAATGTCTGTTTTACTGCTAGTGCTAAATAGATGTTATCAATCACTGTCCATCATTTATTTAATTATACTGTAATTAGACTCACTTTTTCAGGGCTGTGAGTGCCCACAGTCATTCTGACCTTCATTTGATCCCTCTGTCTTTTATTTGTGATACCTGTATGTTCCGTCTACATAAACCAAAATCAGACTATACTAAATGTATTTATTTATTGACATTTGGTGACCAGGAAGTCCAAATAAGACAGAAACTCATTTTCAGCAGAGGCCTGGGGAGAAAAGCTGCAACAGTGACAGTAAAATACAAAAGCAGTTCAAATTAAAAGATAAAGTATAGAAAATAGAAGGTATAAAAATACTTAGTTGCAAGAGTTTGTCCATACTTATTTACATTAGGATGTTTGCAAAATATTTATACACATTTTATAATAGTTATTAAACAGAGAAAGGTTTTATGGTTTTGAAGAGGAGAGGTGATAGCTTGAAAGAGCACAATAAGTAGTTGAAAGGGTAGAGGTAGAATCAAAAGTTGTAGGGTAGGTTATTAGGGATTAATGAGATGGGTTACATTAAGAAGGTTAAAAAGACTGAGCTAATTTCTTATTGCAACTGTAATCCACCTTGGGCATCCCTCTGTTGTATCACAAAAGCATGCCAAGACTGAATCAGTGATAAACTTGCCACTGACAAATTTATCGTGCTGAAATTTCAGCACACACTAGTTCATCCTTACACTGCTGCAATCTGATAACTATGCAAGCTGTTGTGCAACTGAACATGGCTGTTTACTGTAGCAGAAATCATAAAATCTTATACAAACTTTAGTGCACGCAACCTGAACTGTATTGTATAATTTCTTCATTCCAACCTTAAATGTATGACTAATATAACTTTTTGCTAAGTCATTCACAGTGGTGGATAATTCTGTGTTGTTTATAGAAATGGCAAAACTCTTCTGACATAAATTAATTGTATGTAAAAATATGTTCTAGTAAACCCTTAACTGTATAGTTATCTCGATCCAGGGGGTGTAGCCTTTGATGTAATTTCAGAAGTATAGAAGTTTTCCACCTGTTTTGAATATACATCTACCACGATCATAAACAAAGGATACAAAACTTGCAACATCAATATGCAGCCTTTTTTCAAAATGTTTCTATAAATTTCTAAGGGCATGGAGATGTTTGTTTTAGTGTAATCTGTTTCACGTCACATAGTATACATTCTGAACATGTACTCTGGTTCATCATTTTACTTTAACCACCAAACTGTTGTGGCAGCTTCATTTTACAGTACCTTGGTAACTAATGGGGAATACTTGTGGTGCTTTTATTCTTAGTTCTAATACAGTAATAATTCCACTTCCCTGTAGGATGCAACCTTTCCATCTGAAAATTTAGATAGAGGTTATCTGGTATAGATTTGACCTCTGAACTACTTTGTAAAGGCCAACGTCTCATTACAAAGTTAAACGGTCAAGGAAGTTAACTGTCAGTTCTAATTTGGATCACTATCAGCTTTCAATGGAAATTTTTGGAAGTAGTCTTCTACAAAACCATTTGTTCACCCTACCATTACTTCAGTTACTTTATTAGTGGTTTCTGGTAGTGGAATTCTTCATGGGCATTAGTATTCCCATAACCTTTATCCATTCTGTATTTCAATCTGGTAGTCATTAGCTGGGAAAAATGATTACCCTTCTGCAGATAAGTGTATCAGTTGTTGGCAGACTTCTGCTTTCATTCCATTATGCTAACATCAGTTTATCTACAACTAATTTATATTTTATTACTAAAGGTACTGATAGAATATTTTTTACTCCAAAAAACAGTGCTTGAGACTTCTCCTTCAATTACAAATATTGTGCTTTCTGATTTGGGGAAAGCTTTGCAGAAGCAAAGCAAAGGAAGGCCTGCCTCATCTAAGGTATAATACGTGTTCCACATGCTGCAGTAACATAAGTGGTAGATCATGCTCAAAACTGTTCCCATACTTTATAAACTATTTGCAAATGCACTGTTTTCCTGCTGATTCCATTGCCATAGAATCTGTTCCTTTACTGTTATTTACAAAGGTGCCAGTCCTGCTTAGGTTTAATCTTTCCATAGAATTTTCTTAGGTTAAGAAATGTTTGCAGCTGTTTCTTATATAAGTGTGTATATGTGATGGAGGCCATTAGCACACAGGACTAAGGCTATGAGCTGTTAATGAAATATTTCCAGTGGTACAGGGTTTGATTCCCCTCACTCTTCATTTGCCTACTACATGGTGTTGAGTAAGTCACTTAACCAGCCCCTGCAGTGGGGCAGTTGGGAATCTGGATTAAGTTCCGTAACAGTATCCTGGACTGTATGCTTAGCAACTACCTTTGGTCCTACAACCCATTAACTCTTACATTGTCATCAACAGAAACGTTTAATCAGACCCAAAAGTGAACAGAGCTGCCATCTTTATTATTTGAATAGTGGTTGTTACTTACTTGTTATACTTTACTTGACTCATAAATTATCTTCCTGTTCTTTCTAACACTTCATGAACATCATCTCTCTGTTTGTTTCTTTACAAATGGCAGAGAAAGACTGCTGACAGAATTTTGTTAAAACATTTGGATTTACCAAAATAGTGTTTTTGCACCACATGGTGTGTGCAGATCCTCATGAAATACTTTGTGTATTTTAAGCAATTCATTTGCAGACTTAATTTATTTGATACACTTTTACTCAACAGACTTTATTGACCGTTTCTGTTGTTAACAAATTTTTATAAGCAGTTTCTCCTACATATAGTACAGTGATGTCCCTGTGGCTGTTTGCCGCATTACTGGCAATCTGACAATCCCTCTCAACTCTATGCCTTAAATTAAACTGTTGTGGCTTGTAATGATTTCCTTAGACATATTAGCTGAAGACTGTCTTACACATTCTCAGTGCTGCTCTTGTGTTATTCTCCACATTAGTTTTTTTTTATAGTTTTATAAGTTTATAGGTAATTACTAGGCTAATGATCACAAGTGGGCCTTTTTAAGTATAGTCATGTCTCGCAAAGGTAAGGATCAAACCCTGCACCTTGCGTCTGTAAGGTAAACACCGTGACCATTATGCCAGCCCCCAATTAACATTTACTTTCCTGGTGAAGTCATTCACCAGGAAAGGAGATGCAACTTATTCTGTCCTTTCATCATTTAATATTGAAAAAAAAAACATGACCATTTAGAACCATATTTAAAATTCTTTACATGAAAACTTTTATTTTTACTCTGTGCTTTTTGAGGTACCTTACTAAACATGGTTTATTTTCTTGTCACCACTTCCCACTATTACAACAGTTAGTTTACAGTTACAGTCTTGAAGATGATTTTTTTTTAATTTGCAAAGATAAAACCTTTATTTTTCAGAATAGCAATTGGTACTGCATGCTACTACAACTGCTACATATCTCTTCCTGCCACTTCCGTATGCACTACAATTTCAAATGGTCTTGTAAATGTTAGATTCAATTTGGGTAATGGCTTTTTCTGAAAAGTGTTAGAGGAAATATGTGTAATGAATCTGACTTTTACTGTTTCATTCAAACTTGAACTAGATTCATAATTAATTGCACACTGCAGGAAATAGGTAGTTGAAGAAGAACGGCAACACTTCAAAGCAGCATGTGTGTGGACTACAGAACAGCTATGGAAATAAGGTACATAAGGAAAGCAGCTGGTGGTGGAATGCAGAAGTCTAGGAAGTCATCAAAAGAAAGAAGCAATGCGAGACAATTTGGGAGATAGAAAAGGTGGACCAGGCCAAAGAGTAATACTGGTTGACTAACAAAGAGGCTAAGAGAGGAATTGCAATATCAAAGAACAAGGCATTAGATGCAGTTTACCAGCTTCTGAAAAGTGACTCTGGAGATGGCACAAAGAAACTGTATCAGGTTGCAGAGCAAAGACAGAAAGATAAAGAAGGTAATCAGACACCCTTCAAAAGGGATTCCAACAACAAACTTCTCACCAGTCCAAAGGACATCAAAGACAGATAACAGGAGTACTTCCAGCAGCTTCTGAATGAAGAAAACCCAACATAAGTTCTACTGCCCCAGACACAACCTACAGTGACAGAAGAAGAGGAGCCCACCATAGAAGAGGTAAGAACATCAGGCTCAAATGAGGTCACAGCAGATATGATAAAAATACTAGGTAAAATGGGACAGAAATGGCTCCTGAGTTTACTCATAGCAGTTTAGAGAAAGCTATATCCCAGATGACTGGAGAATAAGCATGCTAGTGCCAGTGTTTAAGAACAAAGGGGGCATTATCAGCTGTGGTCGGTATAGAGGTATCAATATTTTTAGCACTGTATGAAACTTCTGGAGAGGATGATTGATAAATGCATATGCAGACTAGTAGAAAGTAAGATTGGAGGTAAGCAATTCAGATTCAGGTCAGGATGCAACACAACTGTCCCAATGTTTGTAGTGGGAGAGATAGTTGAGAAGAAACTATAGATGAGAAAAGTCCAATTGGGCAATCCTGGACGAGGAGAAAACCTATGACAATGTCCCAAGAAAGTTGATTTAGACAGTTCTGCAGTAGTTCAAAGTCCCATAAACACTGGTAGAATTAGTGCAGTCTATGTATAAGGACCCATGACATAAGTATGAACAGTGTTCAGTCTCGCAGGGGAGTTTCCAGTGGGAGAGGGGTACATCATGTTTGAGGTCTGAACCCACTGTTGTTCATATTGATGATGGACTATATTAACAAACAGGCTGGAAAAGAAAAAAATCAGCAGAGTTGTTGTGTGAAGACCACGTGGCATTACAGACAGATTGTGAGCAAGAACATCAGCAAAGAATAGGGGAATGGAATGCATGCAGCAAACCTGAAGACACATGGGATGAAACTGAGCACAGATAAGGCAGTTGTAATGGCAGCAAATGGGGAAAATAAGAAAAAACTGATAACTGGGATAAAAGGGAAAAGAGTGGAACAGATTAACAGATTCAAGTTACTGGGGGGGGGGGTTGTGAATGAGGAGATAAAAGTTAGAATAAGAAGGGCTGTAGCGGCATAGAATATCAAGTGTATGTATGACAGAAGAATGACAAAAATCTGAAAAGTAAGGTATACAAAACAGTGGTGTGACCATAACTACTGTATGGTAGAGAAACATGGGCAGTAAAGGTAAAGCAGATGAGGAAGCTATTAGGTTATGGAGATGAAGCAAATGGTAGGATGCATACTGTGGGGCAAATGTAGAAATGTGGACATAAGGACAGAATCCAAAGTAGCTCCAATCCCAGAAAAAGTCAAAGAGAACAGATTATGGTGGTTTGGGGACATGTGCAGAAAAGCAGAAGATAATCTGTTGAAGAGGATTTGGGACAGACAGGAAGAAGGCAAGAAGAAACAAGGGCATGCAGCAAAGAAGTGCATAGATTGTGTGAGAGAAGACCTATGACAATGGGCATGAGTGCTATAGAAGGTAGGACTGTGGCACTGAATAGAGATGACAGTAGACATAACACCCCACCTCAAGTAAAAATAGGAAAAATGGGGTTGTTGATGATGATGACTGCCTCAGCTCAGTAATATAATATGTTACAGTTTTATTGACCTTCATATTGCAGTGTTTAAAGTAAAATCATTCTAGTATTATCAGCAGCTGGGGTACAAAATATCAGTTTAACACTTCAGTAGTTCATTGTAGCCTTTGTCACTGAATTTCTTCTGCTATACCAAGTGTCAAAGTAGCACATAATTAAAAGCACCCATAAACGTGAGTAATGTTGCCTTATGCTTAACATTACAAGTGTACATCACCATGGGAAACTGTGCAATTATCTCAGTATAGACTAAACGTGATTATATATTTGGCATAAATTTGTGTTGTTTTCCAACTTGTCTTTGATTCACCATTAATATTTACCTTTTCTCATCACCATATTTTCTTCAGTGTTGTTGTTGTTCCTTCGGCTTTTCCCGGTTAGGGGTTGCCACAGCGGAACTCCGTTCCGCTAATGATTGGCAATAGATTTTCATGGTGCCGAGGTGCCAGCTCGATGCCCAACCTTCAACCAAGGCATGCCCATTCACGCATGTCTTTCGAACGTGGGGAGGACATGCAGACTCCACACAGAAGGCACTCCAGCTGAGAACACCATATTTTCTTCAGTGTACTGTATTAAAAAGAGTATACAGTGTGACATCTAATCTGGGAGGCATTTTATTAGCTGATTTCTGTGCCCATATGCAGTCATGTAACTTGCCTTTTTGGATACCTGGTACTGCCACAGATTTTAATATCAGTTTGCACAGTCCCACTGAAGCTAAACTAGGAAGGGAGAAAACACTCAATTAATGGAACAAAAAAATATATATAATGCTAGAGGAAGCAAAGCCAAATCCTTATAATAACAAGATAGCCTAGACAGTCACCATTTGCAAAACACAGCAGGTATCAGAGCAGTAGTGTATATTATAGAGCAACTGCAGGAATTCAGTGGCAGAAAGCAATCGATCAGCAACGGAAGAAGCTCTAAGCTGTATTTCAGTTTGTTTCATGTCTAATGATTTCATATAGCCACACTGGCCAAAACAGCAAATTCATATATAGGCAATAAAGCAAAAAAAAAAAAAAGTCTTGTAATGATACAGAGAAGGGGAAAGGGGTAATGCAGTAAGCAGGAAGAACGAAAAGTGTTCAAGTCACAGTATATTCACACATTTATCTCTTATCTTTCCTACTAAAAGTTATCAAGTTGTATTACTTCAAAAAGTTCTCAAGCATGTCAGCAATATATTGCAGGGTAACTCACTCAATAGCAGTATTAAATAAAAAAGGTGTAGTCCATTTTTACTGAACTAGCCAGTGAAGAACAAAAATCATATATACTGCTTGAGAAACAAACTATTTATTTTCTCAATGCAAAACTAGTGCCAAATAGGAGAAAGACTGTAGTGAAGATCAATATACTCTTATAAAGATTTTATATTTCCGGAGAGAGTACAAAATCACCCACTGTCCTTAAATATTTCAGTATTTATATTTATTAATATTTCATATACTCTCATCAAGTTACTTCAACTAGTAATACGATTCAGAGAAACTGTGATTTCTATGAACAGGCCCGTGTCACACCATTGATTAGACATGAGGTTGCCAAGGTAACCTCAGGATTCCTATTTCTTGATCCAGATAGATTAGAAACTGTCCAATGTAGAATAGCCATGTTGGCAGTATGTGTTTTTAGTGATTCTACTATGCCTCATTGAAATAATTTAGCTTGAGCCACAGTTACTTAATAAATGTAATTCAAAATTAACAGCTTGAGTACATTAATGCTAAAGACACATAGTGGATATATCACAGTTATGAAAAAATGACTCCCATGGAAAAATAGTTAAAAAGTGCTTTTCGCCTTACAGCCTCATTGGGGGGATTCACCCTACCCCCCCATATCTCCCTTACTTTATTATTCTTATTCCAAGGTGACTTCACTTTTGAGAAAGTATGATCAGTTACAAGATAGGAAAGTGCATTTCTTACTTTTTTTCTGAGAGATTCAAGAGGAAGAAATAGAACACATCCTGCACACAAAACCATCGGAAAAATAGAACACATCCTAAGCACAAGACCATCAGGAAAATAGAACATATTCTACACACAAAACCATCAGGAAAATAGAACACATCCGAAGCACAAGACCATCGGGAAAACAGAACACATCCTAAGCACAAGACCATCGGGAAAATAGAACACATCCTACACACAAGACCATCAGGAAAATAGAACACATCCTACGCACAAGACAATCAGGAAAGAATTACACATCCTACGCACAAGACCATCAGGAAAATAGAAGACATCCTACGTACAAGACCATCAGGAAAAAATTACACATCCTACACACAAGACCATCAGGACAATAGAACACATCCTGCGCACAAGACCATCAGGACAATAGAACACATCCTGCGCACAAGACCATCAGGACAATAGAACACATCCTGCGCACAAGACCATCAGGACAATAGAACACATCCTGCACACAAGACCATCAGGACAATAGAACACACCCTGCACACAAGACCATCAGGACAACAGAACACATCCTGCGCACAAGACCATCAGGACAACAGAACACATCCTGCGCACAAGACCATCAGGACAACAGAACACATCCTGCGCACAAGACCATCAGGACAATAGAACACATCCTGCGCACAAGACCATCAGGACAATAGAACACATCTTGCACACAAGACCATCAGGACAATAGAACACATCCTGTGCACAAGACCAAGAGGACAATAGAACATATCCTGCGCACAAGACCATCAGGACAATAGAACACATCCTGCGCACAAGACCATCAGGACAATAGAACACATCCTGCGCACAAGACCATCAGGACAATAGAACACATCCTGCGCACAAGACCATCAGGACAATAAAACACATCCTGCGCACAAGACCATCAGGACAATAGAACACATCTTGCGCACAAGACCATCAGGACAATAGAATACATCCTGTGCACAAGACCATCAGGACAATAGAACACATCCTGCGCACAAGACCATCACACATCCTGCGCACAAGACCATCAGGACAATAGAACACATCCTGCGCACAAGACCATCAGGACAATAGAACACATCCTGCGCACAAGACCATCAGGACAATAGAACACATCCTAAGCACAAGACCATCAGGAAAATAGAACACATCCTAAGCACAAGACCATCAGGAAAATAATCCTAAGCACAAGACCATCACTCCCTTGTGAATCAAGCAACAGCACACGAGCAAGTGTCATCACGAGAAACTATGCCTTGTAATCAAGCAACAGCACACGAGCAAGTGTTATCACGAGAAGCTATGCTTGAGCAACTCTGGTATTAGGCAAGTCAGACTTCAGCATGTGGCTAAGCCAGTGTCCTGCAGACAGAATCTCATTCATGAAGTGTAGACTCATTGAGGGTAATATTTTTGTTATAATTAACCTAGGGAGCTTAGAGGTTCAGATCTGTTCCTTTTGAAAGAGCTGAATCCTTGATAAATTGTCTGCAACAAAACATTTTAAGGTGCTATGAGATTCAGTGTTATGTAACTAATGAATTTTGTACCTTGAAACTGAAAATATTCTTTGTGGAAAGTTTTGAAGGTTCATTCTGTGGATTGACTTAATTAGTATGAATCATAATCAGTCTTCTTTAGGCTATCTGCCCTAGGGCATTTTATAAGCCTAGTAGAGTTGTGTGGCTTTCACCACCCCTTAGGTTGAAGAATACTATACCCATTAGTTTGCCGTGCCTCTGTCATTTTTGAGGGTGAGCATCCATTAATTCCCGGGGGTTGGATGGCCTTGTATGTGTCAGGCACAGGTCACCTCTGAGCAGATGGTATGCGACTGAATGAGACTTTTGGGTTCTTCCAATTGCTGCAGGTGTCGGGTAAGATAATACATTCGTGGGGCAGGGTCATCTCAAATTGGTGTCTGATGAGTGAAGAGTACAGAGAACAACAATGACCTCCCTTGATCTGGATGTGATCCCTTCATATAATCAGGGGGCAATGTAGGAGTCCCTCCTAACCACTTTGGCAATGAGTGCCAAAAGAAAGGTTACTGTCAACAAATGGATTGCCACCTATGTGGGTAACTTGGGTTTACCTTGTTTTTACCAAAGGATCTGCCCTTGACAAAGCCAAATTGGTAGGATCCAATGTCAGCAGCCTTATGTGTGGGTTAGTTCTCTCATTTTAGTTTGTAGCACACAGCCGGGGACACCATCTGTCTGTGGGTTCACTGATTTTGTATCATTTCTGTCTTTTGAGTCCTTGGCGATTTTTCTCTCAAAGTTGGCCTTGGATGATTTATTTTGCTCTATCTTGTAGTAGCTTTCTCCTCTTGTTGTTTCTTCTTCTTCTTCTTTCGACTTTTTCCCGGTTAGGGGTCGCCACAGTGGATCACTTGTCCACTCATGATTGGCAGTAGAGTTTTTACGGTGTCAAGTTACCAGCCCAGCACCCAACCTTCCACAGAAGGCACACACATGCACACACTCACACCTAGGGCCAATTTAGAGTGTCCAATCCACATACAGCATGTCTTTGGGATGTGGGAGGAAACCAGAGCACCCAGAGGAAACCCACATGACCATAGGGAGGACATGCAGACTCCACATAGAAGTCACCCCAGCCGAGGATCGAACCGGAGAACCTCTTGCTGTGAGGCTAACCACTGCACCACCATGGCCACCATGAATCATAATCAGTCTAATAGTGGTAAACAGTGACAGGTAGAACCACAGCCAGTCCAGCAGTTATACATAATGACATATGGAGCCATGATTATATCAGCATTGGAAAATGATGACTAATGGAATCCTAATTAGTGCAGCAGTGGTAAATAAAAAATGATGAAATCATAATCAGTCCATCAATGGTAACTAATGACTGATGAAATCAGTCAGTACAGCAGTGATAGATAATGACTAGTGGGGGCAATCCCTTCCTTCTCTTGCACTATTAGCCTTCTAAAATGTTTGTCTTCCTTCAGTGTACTTTTATTATTGCCCTGACAGTTTCGGTGGTTGTGCTGCTATTCAAACCCTCATTCTGCTATTTTCCTTGCTTCAGATTTAATCTTTGCTACTTACCCTTTGTCTTTATTTTATATCTGTTTTTAAATGCTGAATCCATTATTTTTATATTTTTTCTAGCTACCATTTACACTTTTTTTTCTAAAGAAAAGAATAAAGTGATGTTGTTTAGGGATTCCTTTCACATTGCATGTTCTGGGTTGAAAAAAAAAATGGGCTCCATTCTGGAAACCTGGCTCTAAAATTAGGAACCGTTCGTCCCCTCAGTAGTTTGTCTAAGTCATCAGAAGTGAAGGTGATACAACATTCGGCCATCACTCTCTGTGAGGGTCAATAAAAAGGTGAAAATTATTCAGATACTGAAGGCAGGGAGGTAATTACGTGTGTGTGATTTCTGTGTCTCTTTCTTAGACAGCAAAGTTTGAAATGGTACTTTCAGAAAAAAAATATGGGATTTGTTTAGCTCCAAATATTTTGGTTCATATTTTACAAGAAAAAGTACTTTTTCTGGCTGTCAAATGAAAGATGGGAAATGCTGTCATATAGCTTCCCCTAGGCCCACCATGTTCCCTTTAAGTTGCTTGACGTCCACTTGTTCTTTTTCTTTTATTTTATTTTTTCATCAGTAGTATTTCTTTAACCTCAACAGTGCTTAACTATCTCAACACTGAAGTATCTCTAGTTCTGCCTCAAAAATTTGCTCCATTTCTGATAAAATATGTGGTTCTGTAGCAAAATGGTGAGAAACAGAAACATTGGACTACACAAGTAGTTACATTTGAAAGTGTTCATGCTTTATTAAGTATACATCAGTAGATATCTTTTAACTACAACAGCATTCTTTATCAGTAATACACACACAAAAATGTGTCCTGATTTTATGACTTTATTTTTCTTTATCTTGGGCTTTGTCCTTGATTCTTGAATAAAGCAGTTAACATCAGTGCACTGCACTGACAGTTGATACTAGATCTGCAGGCCACAAAGAGTGTCTTATAAAAAAAAATGCTGAGTTTGTTGCACAGAGAGAGAGAGAAATCCTTCATTGTAACTCAGCTGACTTAAGGTTGACTAGAAATTTTCTGAAGGATGAACCACTTGGGAAAAGTGGGAGTGAGTAGTTGCTATTGTCTCACCTATCCTTGGAGAAGGGAAGCAGTCCAATTTGCTGTTGTACTGATACTTGTTGGATTGCAAGTGTCACAGCATGTATTGATTGGGGTAGGATTGTAAATTTCATTCTGCCAGATTGTGGGCATTTGCTTTAGCCATCATTGTACATGTCAGCTTGCACATGCTTTAGAGACCAAGTACAGGCTCACACGGTGGCACATGTGCACTTCAGGTGCCATTGCATTGGGATTAAACCAAAATCAGCAAATATTCAGAAAGGAGCATAGAATGATAGACACAGTAAAATGTGTCATGAAGACTGAGTGTTATACTATTTAAATACTTATTAATGCAGGGCTTACTACTACGGACTGTCCCAGGTCAGTAACCATGTAACTCCAAGTCTTGGAAGAATGAACCTAAATGTGCAAAAGGGTAGAGAGTATGTACTAGTTTGAGATAACTACATTTCTGGCATTTCTCTTTCCACATAGTTCAACAATCTCAACTTAGAGTTGATATATATTACTGCCAAGTAGCTGAGGTGTGAGGTACAGTGCCTACATTGCACTGTAGGTACAGCAGATAAGCCCCACTACAAAAAAAAAAAAAAAACAATTGAGAGCAGTTAGTTTTGAAATTCACTGCTGTCCTTTAGAATTGCCTTTTCATTTACTAATTCAGGATTTCAGGATTCACAGATATGGATCTTAGAACAACAAACAGGTGTCTGCCACACGAATGTGCCTACCATTAAAGAAGTTCCTTGTTCTTCATAATGAAACCAGTCAATCCATCATATGCCTTACCAACTTTCGAGCTGGGAAAAACACCTATTTCACCATTGTTGTGACATATTCTGAAAAAAATATATTGATTTGAGTTTCCTTTAAAATAACGTTTGTAGCTTTTGAAAGCCACCCCTACCACAGCCTTTGTGATCTTGGATGCTATATTTCTTTTCTTTAGCTATCTGTCTATCTTGTGCATGGACTATGATTTTATTTTCCTTATGTTTGCATGCTATGTGTCAAAGTACCATTAACAATATGATTTTCAAATTTAGACCAGTTTTATATTCTGAGTGTCCTCCTTCAGTTACCAAGCAGTTATGCAGTCAGTCACTGCTTCAGCAGTGTGTTTCTTGTTACTGCTGTCATCTATAGAATACATTTGCAAACACTTCTGCTTTATTATGTTCTTGATGGAACCAGAAGCTGTAACATCCCATGTTTCAATGTACAGCAGAAAAGCAGCACATGTCCTCTGTAACATTCCATCTTATAGCAATATATCAAAACTGTGTCATATTTTTGTTTATAGAACTCCAGTCTTTTCCTATGAGCTGATTAGTGTTACTGTTCACTCTGTCTAGTTTATTATTAGCCCTGGCATGCCACTCAGTTTTATTTCCAGCATTCAGCTTCTTAGTGTTGATTATTTCTTAAAAGCCTCAACTTGATTTTATTTTTCCTTTCTTTAATAACCTTTAGCAAATATATTTAAATGACATATAACTTAAAATAAACCATATCCTGTGTGAATGACATAAATCATTTCTAATTGAGACTACATAAACAATCACTCAACTTAACAATTGAGATTATCCCTGAGATAAAAAAAATAACAGAAACCATGTATGCTTCCAGTTATGCCACAGTGGTATGGCGGTAGCGTTGTTACCTCACAGCAAGAGGTTCTCCCATTCGATTCTCAGCTGGGCTTGGGAGTACCTTCTGTGTGGAGTCTGCATGTCCTCCCCGTGGTTGGGTAGCATTCGAAAGACATGCGTTTGTAAATGGGCGTGCCTTCGTTGAAGGTTGAGCATTGAGCTGGTACCTCGGCGTTTCATAAAAATCTACTGCCAATCATTAGAAGACCGGAGTTCTACTGTGGCGACCCCTTACTGGGAAAAGCCGAAAGACAAACAACAGCATGTATGCTTCCAGTTATTACATTGCCTCTTAAATCTCATTCATTTTAAAATCGTGCAAAGACTTATTAACCGTATTCAAAAATGAGGCTCAATGACATTGTTAAAATTTGTCCATATCAAGGATGTATAACAATTCACAAAGAATGCGGAAAATTGACTTAAAATGAACATCTCTGCATAATAAAGCTAATATCACACAAAAGAAAATTAGGTCAATCAACTTGTAAAAGAATATTAGTTTAATAAAGTATTTTAAGAGGGTAGTGAGACCATCTATGTTATATGGGTTGGAGACAGTGGCATTGACAAAAAGGCAGGAGTCAGAGCTTGACGTGGCAGAGTTGAAGATGTTGATTTGCACTGGGTGTGACGAGGATGGACAGGATTAGGAATAAGTATATTAAAGTGTCAGCCCAGGTTGGAAGGTTTGGAGACAAAGCCAGAGAGGCAGGATTACGTTGGTTTAAACATGTGCTGAGGAGGGATGCAGAGTATATTGGGAAAAAGATGCTAAGGATGAAGCTGCCAGGTAACAGGAAAAGAGGAAGGCCTAAGATAAGGTTTATGGATGTGGTGAGAGAGGACATGCAGGTGGTTGGTGTGACAGAGCAATATGCAGAGGACAGGAAGAAATGGAAACAGTTGATCTGCTGTGGCGACCCCTAACAGGAGCAGCCGAAAGAAGAAGTTTAATAAAAAATCCCTCTTTATACAAAAATCCTTTGTTATTCAAATTACCAGGATTTACATTTTAATGACCACTTGACTGCTGCAGATTAGCTTTTTTTTTTTTTTTTTTTTTAACATTCATTCTGTTATTTTAAGTGTTTATTTTATAGAAAACACAGTACTGTGATTGTTTGCAGCATGACAAGGTTTATTTTTTAGTCTTACATTTTATTAGAATGGTTGTTTATTAATGTTCCTGTATCCTCTTTTAGCTATAACAATCTGCTTTCATATTAAACTGTGCACAAAGTACCAATGCTCACAAATACCTACAGCAAAGTTCACTTTTAAACTCATGAGATCTCAGTTTTTGTCATGTTTCTCTCAAGAGTTCTCTACATTTTCTGATCCCTTACTCTGACTGTTTTGGAAGACATCTAATTAAGTCCTGATGTGAAACACTAGAAGGTCAAGCTTGAAGAGTGATATTCCCCGAGTATACTGAAAATGTGATTTATTTTTATTTTGACATCTTAGTACTAACACACATGCTGTCTTTTTTTCTTTCTTTATAATTTCTGGGGTCAGTAAATCTTTTCAAGAAGAGAACAGCGGTATGAAGAGTTAATGCAATATGCATGTGGAGGGTCTATATTAGATCATCAAAGTTTTAATACTTCGAATCACTAAAGATCGACCTTTAGTGATCGAACTAATAAAACTTTGAATGTTTATAAAAATATATTCAAAACAAAAAAAGAAAAACTAAAGGGTGTAGGCAGGAGGCAAGCACCCCTGCACCCCCAACACCCCAGCTACTTAAATATACCAACTCCGAGACTGCACTACATTGAAGTAAATGGAAATCTCCACTTATGGAGATTTCCATTTAACCGTTTGATGTTCTGCACTTTTGCTATTTTTGTGCCGACAATAACAGCTTCAATATTGTCAGTCTTTGAGAAAATAATATAGACTTGCATGCGAGACACTTAGAAATGCATTGTGAATCTTGTCGAATTTCTGTATTTCAAATATCTTGCATATTAAAGTTTTAGCCTTTCTGGTACTTGTTTTGAAGAATGGACATTTTACTTTCAAGCACATTTGGTTATTTTCCCTTTAAGCTAGTTCTGTATTCCTCTCATTGTGTAAATGAACTCATCAGCGTCTTCACACACACACTTAACAGAGATTAATCAATGTCTAAGTCATGAACACTGCTCTTACTACTTATGCTATTTCTGCTGAAATTTATTTTTCATATCTAAAGTTGTTAAATCACTTCTAGGTGTTTAGACTTTGTTTGGTATAAATCATATCTATTTAATAATGTAGTCTTGCAATCTTCATGTTTAAGGAATTCAGTACTTTGATCCAAGTTGAAGGAAATAGAAGAGGTGACAACTTTCAGTATTCTGACTGCTTTTGATTTGAAATTTTAGAGCATATTTATTAAGATATTGAAATACTTACCAGGTAAGTACTGTGCAATATAAAAAAAAATCAACAAATAAGTAATAAGATCTGGAATGCATCCTCTAAAATGTATAACACAAATAGTGAATGAAAACATACTTTTTAAAAAATGTCTAAAATTCAAAATATTCCCCCTCCTGTGCAGAATTTAAAGAGCTTTCTAAAAGAATAAAAATACAGGGAGATCCTGAAGGAGGTCATAGTACTGCATATC
Organism: Protopterus annectens; assembly: GCF_019279795.1. NCBI lineage: Eukaryota > Metazoa > Chordata > Ceratodontiformes > Protopteridae > Protopterus > Protopterus annectens. The sequence continues at coordinate 153,052,634 of NC_056743.1, read as the reverse complement.
CAGATCAGAGAAAGTAGTGGATTCTGAAGGACAAGAGTAAGGTAGGCAAAGGATACTCTGCCTAGGGATTCTAAATGGGCCCACAGAACAGCCTGCAGACCCTCAGTTGATGATCTGAAACTCCTACTGGGAACATAAAGCACTAAAAGCTCTTTCTTGTAAGCAGGACCCAGGATGTGCAGGGACCAGTACTAAGTGTCTTATAGTGAAGCCTAGCAGTGTCTGATAGCCACTAGAGATCCTGCAGTAAGAATGTAACTACAGCAGTGTGAATTACTGCAGACTTATGTGACCCCTGTAGGTGCCGCAGTTCCTCAACTACCACTGAATGGTTGATGTTTTTGTACTAGTCCAGGCTAGACTGCCAGAGTATTCAGATTAGAGCAGCTTGGTTTAGTGATAGAATAAAATTCTATTTTAAGGATGATAAGGGGTATATTGTTTCTGTTAAATTGCAGTTCTTTGTAAATGACATCTTATCCTGATCAGTGAACTCCTCTGTCTCCTATTGGTTAAAGATGGAGTTTCAGAAAACAGACTCTGAAACCATTGTTGCTGCAGTGGACTGGAATGATGTATTGTCTCCAGAGGTGGATAGTGAGGGGTCTGATGGCTCAATGGTGGAGAACACCTAGCATGGTCAGGAAATATTCCTTTAAGGCCACATACTGCTCACATTACTCAAGACTACATTTTCTTTTTACTAAATACCTACTGCCTTATGGGTTCAAATATGATTACTAGGTTAATGACCCCAGGACAAATGTTTAAGCCTTGTTATGCTTCCCAAGGTGAGAATCAGACCCTGTACCTTGTGTTTGTGAGGCAAGCACCTTAACCATTACGCCAACTCCCAACCCCAAAATAAATAAATACTAGGCTATCAGACAGCAGTCTGTTACAAGCCTAGCAAATAACAAGAGGTCAGAATCAAACCACATGTCTTGTATCTGTGAGATAAAGACCTTAACCATTACGCCAACCCCACAAAATGGACACACTTTATGCAACTGATGACATAATGTTAAATATTGGGTGCCAAGTATGCCTCTGTCTTGCTAGAGTTCATTATTCTGAGGGCTGGACAAAGACACTTTATAGAGTTCCCCTTTAGTCACACCAGGAGTAATGTGTTTAAAAGGGAAATTAGGGTAAAGGGTTTCTGGTCTACAAGAAGTATGGCTCTGATACCATGTGACTGTCAGACATTAGCAGCTGTCAAGGTAGGAAGGAGCATGGGGGAAAGCTGGATGTTTGCTAGTTGTACAGAAGCATCAGGAGATGCTAACAGTCTCACATGCTGTAGACGGATAACCAGAGTTCAGGGCTGGCCTTTGGTCAACTGGTGCCCTAGGTAAAAGGGCTCCACAGCACCCTCCCCCACACCACACGCTGATCCCATCCTGATATACCTACACCATCCAGAGTACTTTTTTCTTCCTTTTTTCTCTGTTTGTTTTACTGTTCAGTTTTTCCTGTAGTCATTCAACATTTATTTACTTAAAATAAATAAATAAACAAATGCTGGAAAAGGGATCCTGCTAGAGTGGTGCCCTAAGCGACAGCCTAGTTGGCCTATGCCTAAGGCCGGCTATGCCAGAGTTAGATCATACAGAGGCAGTTGTAATGAATATTAGGCCTATAGGCATACCATCCCATTGTTGAGAGTGGAAGGAGAATACATGTTTTAGTCCATATAGCTCAGGAGTTTGTGATGTTTTAAGAGGGAATATAATACCCTGCTATTGGGTAATTCTTCTAAGAAAGCAACTATGTACTATTTTAATCCCTCCAAATAAGAGGTTGATGAATGCAGAGCAGAATTCCTGGGCACTACAGTGTTACCGGCTGCAGTTGAGCAGGTATATAGAGCTTTTAAGTGTGGTAAACCTCCAAAGACAGACATGCCATTCAATGCGATTTACAAGAACCTATGTGAGGAGATAGTTCCCATCCTGCTGTAGTGCTGGTATGAAAAAAGTTGAGTTTTTCCTGTAAAAAGTGTAGGGTCAGGGTTTGCTGTCCTGAAATATACTTTGTGAGTTGTGTAGTACCTACTCTTTGAGAGTATGTAGCAAGTTGCCAAGTACAAATGTAGAATGACTTTGACTGGAGCTAGAGCTTGAAACTGTCTGATCTTTAGGTGTGCTAGAGGGTGGACTGCCATATCTAACAGTGAGTAACTTGCTGCTGTGGTTGCCCTCTTGGAACAGATTTAAAGATGTGTCAGGTTCTTAGGGTTGAACAGGCTTTTCTCTTTTGTAGACAAGAGGCAGATGCTGTTAGGGAAACCTAAGTTTAAGATTCCAGGGGGCCATGACTTTGGAACAAGGTGGTACAACAGGAGGTGTTTGGAAAGTGGTAAGGTTGATGAACAGGAAGACACTGTTAGGTGCCAAGACTTTGAGGACCAAACCTGAGAAGAGAACAGGTTTATGCAGTATATCAGCTGAGTAACACAGTTTTGAAATGCATGGTGCATTCCTATTGGTCTTTTAATCTTACCACATGATTCTCATGCATGCTATGCACATTAGGGACAAGGTTTAGGACTGTCCCAATAATGCCTAGGTTTTTTGTCTCTATCTCCCAGGAAGTCCAGTTCTGGATTCCAGCTGGTTGATACTAAGTATATAGGTTGGTCTAAATAATTACAGGGCAGTTCTTGTAGTAATGGCACCCCAAAAATTAAATCCTTCACGCTATAAGATGAAGTAGTGAATATGCTGACATTCATTAAATGAATAATTTCCGGGGCCAACAATTCTTTAGCACATGGTGTGATTTTTGTCTAAAACTTAACAGAAGTAAATGCTGTGTTCCACCAGATCCAGTGGCTAAAATTATCTATTGAAGGCTCATTCATGAGTTTAACTGAGTAGTGTACCAGGCTGTTATAGGCAGTATATAATTACCTGGAGGATGCTGGCAAGTTGGAAGTTTGAAGAGTGAAGGGATGTAGTGCAAAGTACAATAGATTGCTATTTTACCATTATTTTATTTGCTGGCTGAAATAAATGACAATTCTGTAAAGCATATAAACTTAAAAATTACTGTTTGAAATGAAAATTCTAAAAACATGATGATAATTATTCCTGTTATTTGTTCAGACTAAGATTCTCCTGTTATGCCTTTAATGAAAGTTGGTGTCATTGCTAGACTGTGTGAACATTAAACGTTAACTGTTAACAGTGTTCGTAAAGTTAAGAGTCTTTGGAATACTTAGAGGAAAACTTGTTTCCATTGATTGTATGAGTCATCAATTTTCTAAATCTGAACGAAATCGTAATAATCAGCATTTTTTTGAATGACTGATCCAAGAAATAATATAGTAATAAATGCTCATAAACAATTGTTTACATACATCCATTTACCTTTTGTAGTGTCATCTCCACTTCGGAGAACTGTTAAAAGTTTTTATTTTTTGTACACTATTTAGGACATACAAAAGATGCACACGATTTATATCTTACAAAGTTTGCCTGTCTTGCTATTGTAACTGGTCTGAAAGCATATGAGGGTTGTTAAATTATTATACCTGAATTGGATTAAATGGTTTATCAGAGAATAAATAAATTAATGACCATTCTAATAGATTCCTACATAGTTGATAAAACTGGTTAAAACCTTTGCATCATTTCTTAAGCAATGATGTGATTTGGGCATGGAGAAAGAGTCGGAATTAGCATTTCAAAAGCCTGAAACCATGTTGTAATCTACTGAAGTACTTGGCCATTGTTCTGTTAATAGCTGATTCATTCCTTTGATGCTAGACCTTATGACATCAGAGCTCTGCTTCCACACAGAAGGGCTACTGGTGCTGAGAAACCTCTTTGTTTTATGCCTTGTACATTGATGCTTGTAAAGATGTACTCAGAGCCAGACAAGGGAGGTTTTACAGTAATTGCTGGTAAGTAGAAATTTTGTAAATGGCTGTATGGCTTTCCTTGTATTTTCACATCAGAAACCCCCTAATTGTGAAGTGAAAAGAAATCCATCTCCCAGGTAGAGACACCAGAGTAGAATTTTAAGTACTGCTTGTAAGATGTTTACAGGCCAAGAAAATGTCATGCAAGTGTGTGCAATCTGTTTCAGAAGAAATAAAGACCTGGGCACATCTGATCAACTATTGATGTATATTTTGCATATTGCAACAATATATCTTGACAAAATTATATGTGAGACTTCCAGTGATATAACTTCTGTCCCAGGTGAATTAATATATCTTGAAAGGATGGCCTAAAATAAATGTGCCAAGGATTATGCAGTATTATATAATATAAATAATAATACCCTGAGTAACAACACAGTAGTGACAGACTTGAAAACACAAGTTGACTGTAGCCTAAACTTTGACCAACATGTGTCTACTGTGGTAAGGAAGGCATTCTACGTCGCATCCCTCATTAGCAAAGGCCTTGCCTCATGAGTGAAAGAGGTCATAACACCCATATACCCGACCCTCATCAGGCCAATAAATGAGTACAGTGCTCCCTTTGGTATGCACCTTCCCAGGCACCTGCAGCAATTGACAGACCTCAGAGATTTCTAACTAAGAAAATTCAGGGTCTCCAGCATGTCATACATGACAGACTGAAGTCACTGTCTGTCACTGTACTCAGTAGTGTACAGACTACGTAGAGGGTTAGAGGAGACTTGTGCCTGGCCTATAGAGCAATCCTGGATCCAAACCTAATAGAAATACTGCACATCTGCAAGTCAAATGGGACAAGGGTCACCTGCTTCAAGGACCTTAACCTGCCCTGAGATATAAATAGGACCTGCTGGAGAGAGAGAGATGTCTCTCAGAGGTTGCTAGTTCTCTAGAAAAGGCTACCAATTCACATAAAACAAAGCCCCTCTATGACCCGGTTTAAGTATAGCCTGGATGACTGGATGGAAAACCATAAATTCCTGTCAGAAATTTCACCTATGACCCTCCTAGATATGGGCATTTGTTGCTAACTAAGATCTTGAGTTTAAGTAAGATCTTTTATATTGGGTGTCTGTAGTATTATATTGAGTACAGACGGTTGGGCTTATAAAGACATCTGGGTCAATAGCCCAGTAGCCATCAATTAACCCATTATTCCAGAGGGCTTGTCATTAAGTGATGCAGATGACTGTATACTGTAGTGGTCTCTGGCCATAATCTCACCATAAGGTGATGCAGTTCTACTAACTACATAACATCAAACTCATCTGGGAGTGTCAGAAATGAAAGGCTTAGCTAGATCATGTAAGTGCGGTGTCCAGTAGAGATCAGAATCATCATCTTCTTTCAGCTGTTCCCGTTAGGCGTCGCCACAGCTGATCATCTGTTTCCATTTCTTCCTGTCCTCTGAATCTTGCTCTGTCACACGAACCACCTGCATGTCCTCTCTCACCACATCCATAAACCTTATCTTAGGCCTTCCTCTTTTCCTGTTACCTGGTAGCTTCATCCTTAACATCTTTTTTCCAAATATACTCAGCATCCCTCATCAGCACATGTCCAAACCAACATGATCTTGCCTCTCTGGCTTTGTCTCCAAACCTTCCAACCTGCACTGACCCTCTAATATACTTATTCCTAATCCTGTCCACCCTCATCACACACAGTGCAAATCTTAACATCTTTAACTCTGCCACATCCAGCTCCAATGCCTGCCTTTTTGTCAGTGCCACTGTCTCCAACCCATATAACAGAGCTGGTCTCACTAACCTCTTGTAGACCTTCCCTTTTACTCCTACTGGTACTCGTCTGTCACAAATCACTCCTGACACTCTTATCCACCCACTCCATCCTGCCTGTACTCCCTTCTTTTACTCTGAACTATTGACCCCAAGTATTTAAACTCATCCACCTTCGCCACCTCTACTCCTTGCATCCTCACCATTCCTCTATCCTCCCTCTCATACACACACATATATTCTGTTTTAGTCCTGCTGACCTTCATTCATTTTCTCTCTAGAGCATATCTCCATCTCTCCAGGGTCTCCTCCACCTGTTCCATACTCTCACTACAGATCACAATGTCATCTACAAACAACATAGTCCACGGGGACTCCTGTCTGATCTCGTCTGTCTACCTGTCCATCACCATTGCAAATAAGAAAGGGCTCAGAGCTGATCCTTGATGTAAACCCACCACCACCTTAAACGCATCCGTCTCTCCCACCGCAGACCTCACTGCTGTCACACTACCCTCGTACATATCCTGTACCACTCTTACATACTTCTCTGACACTCCCGACTTCCTCATACAATACCACAACACCATACACCAGTATGGATCAGAATGTGACAAATAAATGTGAGTCATATAAAACTTAAATCACCTCTGAAAACATCTTAAACCCTTTATAGTAACCTAAGAGGCCATATTCTAAGACTATAAGTATACTGGCTAGCTTATGTCCGCTTTGATATGCACTCCGGCAGCATGGATAGCTACATATGTTGTGAACTTATTCTTCTCCACAGCTGCTGAGAAAATGATGAACTTTTATTCAGTGTGCATTAGTTAGTGGCATCTGGATTTATTGGCTTGAATGGATAAATAAAGACCAGTAGAAATTAGTAAAGGGTTGGTGTCCAATCAGAAACCGCTCAGCTGGACCAGTTGTATACCCCTAAGTGGCCATTTGCATATCAAGGAAGGTTTCTATTTGCCACCCCACTATGCACAGGTGGTAGCTCTGTTTTGCAGAATCTTTTCTGGTTTTCTCCAATATACATTTGCTTTGAGACCTTTTTTGCCTTTTGTATTCCAGAAATTGTGGTTTCAGGTAATGGGTCTTGTTCCCCAGACTGGTAGTTGAAATCATTATAAAAAGAAATCTATCATATGGCTAAATTTCGCAACATATGTTTTTTCATTTAATTGTCTAACTTTAAAGGATTTGCGGACATTGAAGAAAAGAATGAAGAAATGAAAGCTGAGACTGTTTAAGGAAGACCGACATGCATTTTATTTTTTTCTGGAAATGTCTCAAAAGAAATGCCTGGCATAAAGATCATACAACAAACAGTGTACAGGGAGAAAACCTGTGCATTCAAACCACAAGAACCAAATACAAATTACACATCGCCACCAGACACATTATAGAAATTCTTTATGTTGAGTGTTTTCATCCAGCAGTTAAAAGGACTTCTTTAGAATATTGTTGGACAAAAGTACTGAATGTAGAGAATTTCCTCATTGTGACTAGTGGTGACGTGGATTTTATTTATGTAAAGAAGACAAAAGTTCCACATTTTAAATAATATTGCAAGAGCTGAAACTAGCTTTCAGCAAGCAAACTAAGTTGTTATTTAGTATTTGGTCTTGAAGTTTATGTGCAAAACTTTTTACGGTTCTAAATGGATTCCTGGTATAAGTAAGAATAAAAAAACAGTGTCTAACAATTTGACCAGTGACCACATCTCATGTAAGAGGATACATAATTCTCAAATCAGAATTAGATGAACAGAGACTGAAACATGCTGCAAACATTTAGAAGTAGTTATGTACAAACAAATCTTCAGCTACAATGCTGTTACAGTACGACAGGCCTATGTACCACACTATGTTCACCCATCTAACAGAGGGATGTTCACAGTTACTGGCATTTCAGTTACAACAATGATACATAATAGCAACTCTATGTATAGGTCTGGACTTAAAGTGAAATGCTGTCTATATGCTCTAAAGTGCATTTTTTTTCCTTTTTACATAATCTTTTCATCCAATGATGGTTTGAACAGAAATGATGATTAAGAAAAGAAATTCAATGCGGCTATTCAATTTAAGTTTTCCTTGCATCCTTTTAGCACACCCTTCTTGACCAAGACTGCACAGTAATAACCACTTAGGAAACATGTATAGGTGTTCTGAAATGAATTTTAGAGCATTTTCCCAACCTTTTAATCTGATGGTGTCCTAAACAAAAACTACGAGTAAGAAAAGGATTCAAGTCTTTTTTTTTCTTTCAAGGAAGACATAAGATGTGCCGCCCAAGGCTTAAGATTCAAAGATGACCTAATAGAAGCTCACAAAAAACTTACAAGCCATCTGTTGTCTGGATACATAGGTCTAATCTGGGAATATGGCCTGCCTCCCTAACCTCCCCTCAAAAAAAAAAGATAGTCACTGCCTATGCATCCCTCTGGTGTTAGACTGGAATGAAAGCAGATGTTCATATTGCCAGTGTCATGTGTTTCAAGTGAGTGCTGACATACATAAACATGACTCCTCACTCCTCAACCCAAACTGTCAAAGGCAGCTACCTATGTTACATGCCTGAAGTGTGACTGTGGGGAAAGTGAAAAGAATAATGACTATAGTAATGTATTCAGCTTTGTTGCTTCTAGACAGTACACACTGTCCCTACACAAGCTATAGTAACCTTCTTTGTACACATCTGAGGTCTGTGACAAAAGTAAAAGGAACAATGAAAACACTGTCCTCAGCCCAAACAGAAGTTGCAATGACCTCATGTGCACACCTCTGTGGTTAGACAGTAATGAAAATTAAAGAAGTAAACCCCCCACAACCTACAGCAGCTTTCTGTGCACACACAGGTACTTACGTATTATCGCAACCAGATTTGCGAGGTGGCGTACTGTGTAATGCTTTCCGGGAAAGTATGTGTGTTTATGGAAGAAGGGCACTGTGAAGTGTGGCACACTATTGGGGCCCATTGTTTGCCTATATACGAAGAGGAATAATCTGAAATTTCCTCTTTGCAGGGAGTGCCCTTTTCCGAATTAGACACATGATTGCTGCTTCACAATGGCCGTTAATGGAACTGTGAGCAGAGTGAAAAGGTTCTCAACTACAGAAGTGTTGCCTTTGAAATGCGGTTAAAAGTGTTACTACTCCCTGACAGGCAGCTTTCATTGTCATGATGACTGGTGAGTAAAACTGAATGCATTAATTCCTCATAAACTTCCCTTTTTGTAACATCTGACTAAGGACTGCAGGCTTTTGGATGCAGTTTAACAGTGTGAATGATCGCTTTGCTGATAACAGTCAGCAAATAAAAGGTATGATTTCTTGCCATTACTGCAACTGCTGTGTGTTCATTTGTCGGCATACTTCATTGGATGTATGAACTTTGGTTCCCAATGTAAGTAGTAAGCATTTGTCAGGATGTTACACCAAAAAATAATGGTCATTCATCCCCGCTGTCACAGCAAGCAGTACTCGACATGATCGCAGTATTCATTATGTGACGTCAGTAAAGCACGCTGTCCAAAAACCTGATTTTTTTGCCTTATTCCTCTTCCACACCCACTAGCAACATACCGGAAGACTTCTTAACAGTGCAGCCAACCATTTATAAGTTAACAGACACTGTTGAGCTGAAACATGACCAATTATGCCACCTCGCAAATCTGTTTGCGATAATATGTAAGTACCCACACACATCTGAGCAGGACTGGTAATAGAATGGGTGCATTGAGAGCAGAGGCCATTATCAGCTTTATCCTAACAGGGTCAGCCCTGTTCAGGTTAAAGAGCATAATCAGAAAAGTAATACATTTTTTCTCAGTTTGTCCCCAACCAGCAACAGCTTTTGTGGGGCTCTCACACAGTGAAGGATGATTAAGGGAGCCCCCTGTATCAATTTATACAGTTTGAGGAGTGGGGACCACCACACTCTTTGAAGACTGAAGTGTCTGAATGTTCTGGGATATATTTGATGCATTACTTTTGAAATATAATTACTTGTTAGCTACATTTTTCACTGATACCCAGAAGAATAATGTACGTTTTCTGGTATTATTGAGTGTATGCACAGGAAAACATCAGTGACATTATTGCACACACACACACACACACACACACACACACACACACACACACACATACACACAAGCCATAGCAATACTAGTTTTGTACTTATTTCACCAAATAGCAATACAATGTACAATACAGGTACTGTGACACCAAATCAGTGACTGCTGTTTAGCAATCAAACAACATCAGAGGTAAATCACTTTTATTTACATCATTGAGGTGTAATGCATACTTGTCACTGTCTCTGATTTCTCAGACTTTTCCTGATTTTCCTCATAATTTTGCTCTGTCCTTCATAAAAAAGTTTGATTTGCTAATAAATCATTCAGGAGTACAGTCAATAATTCCAGGCATCAGAGGTTTATACTTTGTATTATCCAAAAAAAATCATGTTGATTCAAAAGGTGTTACCTTTTAACTGAATTAGAGTAATATTTAAAATGTATTCCTGATTCTGAGCCTTTATTTTGCTAATATTTTCGGAATTGTGCTGAATTTTTCTGCAAAGAAGTTGAGAGTTGTAGTATCTTCTGTTCTATCGGTATTTATAAAATTCCCTGAAAGAAAAAAATATATATCCCTGAAGATCGGAAGCATCAGCTCTTCATAAAATACAAGGTTTGCACTCAAATCAGTCACTTTGACCTGTTGATCTCTGTATTCCTTACCTAGCTTATGCTAATTATCAGTTTTATCCTAACAGGGTCATTCCACAGCCCTGTTCAGGTTAAAGAGCATAATCCAGCAGCTGCTTTTGTAGGGCCCCCACACAGTCAAGGATGATTACGTGGGCCCCCTTGCAGCCACAGGTATTGCAGGTATCTAAAGCTGGCTATGTTGTGGGTGCTACTATAACCAGAGATATCTTGTTATTTTATAGGAGATATAAATAAGAGTTGCTACCCACCTGGTTTATTAAGTATACAAGATTGCTGCACCAGCTTTTGTTAGTTTGACAAACATGCTACAAAATATCAAGATAAGATAATTTGCTGTGGTTGGGGGCCCCCCCAAGAACAGGGTCCCCCAGCGACCGCAGGGTTCGCTGGTGCCTAAAGCTGGCTATGACATGGGACACCTGCCCCACTTGTGGTGACAAAAGACAGTAAAGGATTCTTAGCTCTTCATACAGTGACAGAAAACAGATTTGCCCTTTTCCACCCCATCTAAATGTCCTACTTGTGAAAGGCACTCACTTAAGTACTAGACTACGTTTGGTAGTAGTGAAACAGTTTTGCCTGATCAGAGCAAAAGACTGTGCTCTGTTTTCATGAAATGCATTGCAATTGATACATATTTTTGTAAAACATGACAGTGAAGTGCTGAGAGGATAAATTACTGTCTGATTGCTTATGAGTGTTTTACATTGAAAAATTTATGAAGTCTGAAGTTTTCAAAATGAAGCAACTGGATCAAAGATTTCCCTAGTTTCGTACAGGGAGGTCTTATAATACTGGGGGTGGGAAGCTGAAGTATTTTAATGAATAAGGAATGAAACTTTCTGGTATAAATTGTAAGCAGTAGTTATTCTACGGTAAACTTCATGTAATTGCTTTTTATTCAGACTATGATGTTTCTGCCACCCTCATGTTTGTCAGCTCCAACTGCAACTTTGCATCAAGGATGAAGTTTATTCATTTCTGAGCGAAGGGTGCTAGTTTTACTGTTATTGCCATTTCTGCTGAAGTCTAGGCCAAATGGAAAAGTTACTTTAAGAAAAACATTTTGTCCACAAAAGTGTAAAACACAAATGTGAACAAAGAATATCAACACTTCTAGAATGTATTTCTTAAAGAGTGAGTTGATTTTGGATTACAGTAAAACAAACAATATTGATAAAAGTATATTCCATAGCACTTCAGAGGTATAACAATTTGAAATATGTGGAAAGCTGTGACATGCTACTGCTTTTATTACAATGAATACTTCCAGTTTTGGTATAGGTAGAAGTGTTAACTGAGGTGGGAAAAGGAGAGTGTGTGTATATATATATATATATATATATATATATATATATGTGTGTGTGTGTGTGTATAATATATATATATATATATATATATATATATATATATATATATACACACACACACACACACACACACACACACACACACACACACACACACACACACTCCCCTGAGTAGGAGCTCTGTCCTTTGTGCCTTCAGTTTTTATTTAAAAATCAGTTTAGTTTTCCATCAACACATTACCTTACTAATTGCCTCATCTGAATAATGTTTACAATTAATTTAATTTATTATATACCTAATTAAGAACATCTAGGTGAAGGTAATTTAGTGTAGGGGTGACCAAGGTGAATTGCATCAGAGATGCACAGTGTGAAACTGGAGAATGAGCATATTGATCCAAGGCTACATTACATTTTCTATAAGCACACAACCTTAATGCATCACTATTATCCGTCTCTAGGTTGCTAATAGCAGACTTTATTTATTGGCTTTTATTTGCATCATAATAAGTTTGCTTTTTCTTTACATATGCTTTTTTGCCACCTTGCTTAATAGGAACAAGAGCACTTGGAAGACAAATTATTCAAGATTTGTAGACTAACATCTTTTGAAGTCTTCTGATCCTTTTCTTTAGCTGCATTTGCCAATAGATGGTTTAAAGTTTCACATTAGACCTCTAAAGCTAAATTTTGCTACTGAAACACTGTGGCAATTGCCTGAGTATTAAACCTTCCCTAGAGACAAAAGAGCCCTCTGATATTTCAGAACCACTGGATAATAAAACCTGAGCACAGCCTAGTGGAGCCTTTAGGGACCAATTTATTGTTTCAGGAATTTAAACTAGTGATGTTTCACTGCTATTGCATTGCTTAATAGTAAGGCAGAGCGCACAGTTGGAACATTTGAATGCGAAGGGTAGTTCAACACTCTGTTGGATTGTCACAAGCACTTACGGTGCTGGTGGTGTTTTTTAAGAATAAATTCTTATCACTGTATTTTCTTCCAGAATATGCTTTGTATGTTAATCCGCCATTTAAAACATTGTATTTAGGCATTATAAAAGTTCTTAACTCTTGCTTCGCACCTCTTTGGCCAGTTTACTCTTTTGGTTTTATGACACAGTAACAAGCAATCAGCTGTAGAGTAAGCACAGTGAGTATGGGAGAGCAGTTCAGTACATCAAGAGGCTGGCAAAAGGAAGAGAAAAAGTAGGGCTGCTGTAGTTAATAGCAGTTTTTATGCATTAATATCTGTTTGACATGTTGGGTGTAGTTTTGAGCAAGCTTTGCACAATGGCTTGAGCTACATGTAACAGACAGCATGCATTCTAGGCAGGAATTCAGCTCACATCTACTGTCAACAAGGGCTTATATTATTTATCTCTTCTGCAACTTAATGCTGCTGCAATAAATTTTAAAATGGAAAGAGATCTTTTATCAGGGCCTTTCAGCATGTGCTTTTGAACATCTGTTATCCATTATGTGAAGAGGAAGCCACTGGTAACTGAGGCAACAGAAATGCTGAGAGCTTAAGAAGTAAGTGGCTGTACTAAATAGCTGGTTACTGAAGTGAGTTTATATTTTAGAAGTTTGGGCTGCGATCTGCTGCTACCTGCAGTATCTTCAAATGCCTGGAGTTGTAGCCCATAGATGTTTTCAATGGGAAATGAAGCTGGTAGTTATAGTCAGCAGCAACTTTCTAAATTTGTTTTTTTTTTTTTCTGGACAAAAATCAACAAATAGTCAATCTGCTTAATAAAAACTCAGCAATAGCTGAACTATTGGACTGAAGTACATATCACATGGCTGTACTTGACAGCAGTGAGGGGAAAGAACTTTGAAGCTTGCTCATTCACCCACTTTAATAAGCAAAGCCTATTAAATATTAGTAAAAGGGGACACATATGTGCCTGCAATAAGAGGTATTCTCTGTCAGAGTCATTTTTGAGCAGCATGTGCATTACAGAGTAACAAGAACATACAACTCCAAATCTTAATATACAGGTGTATTTGTATAACGGATTGAAATTTATTGTTGTGCCATTCAGGTAATATTTTTTGTTAAACTCATACTTTGTCATTAATTAATTTTCATTGTTATTTCATGAGCTTATATGGTGGTGAATGTGTGCTGGTGACTGCAGTACAGTCTGGTGGTATTTAATATATTTTGGTGACCAATTAGGTATCCCAAATTCCTGTGTACCTTTTAAGAAGACAACTTCAGGCAGAGGAAGTACAGCTTAGATAAGATTGCACATGTCACAGGTCAGAGTGGAGCACAGCATGCTTTTACTTAAGTACCAATCTTATCTATCATTAGAACAAGGTATATTGCAATAGGATGTAGCGACACAATAAACACTGACAGAGAACACAGCATGCAACATTAATTATAATGCTTACATAACCAATGCAAACTCTTAAACACCCATAAAACACCCAGTGTTTTATATATATATATATATATATATATATATATATATATATATATATATATATATATATATATATATATCCTTGTCTGCAAAGTGGTGAATGGAGAAAAGAAATTTGAAAATGGAACTTTCACCTCACCTCACCTCCAAGAAATCATTCAACAAACTGTAATTTCCATTAAAACCTGGCTTACAAAAGCCCAACTCTTACTCAGCGCCCCCCCCCACCAAAAAAAAAACAAAACAAAAAAAAAGCTCCTGTTTACCCTAAAAACTCACACCCCTAACAAAACATCTTTCAAAATGTTTTCGACAAATCACACTGATAATAGATTTAGGTCATCATTTCAAAGTATTAGGAGTCATAATAGATGATGATCTTAAATTTGACCTCCACATCCAACACAATATCAAGAAAACTATCAAAAACAACTAGGCATACTATATAGAAACTAGCATTTTGTGAGCACACCAACAAAAATTATTCTAGCCAAACCCTACTTTCTGACATCCCTACTGTATGGAGTCCCAATTCTAACCAATTTGCAATCATCCATAAAAAACAAAATGAAAGCTGCTACAAAAAATTGCCAACTTTGCTACTAATTCAACCTGCTTTACCCATCACTGTAAAGCTTTGCATACCCATAGTTGGGTGGAAGTCCCCCTCCATGTCTCCTACATTCAACTTGCAACAATACATAAAATCATACACAACCCATTAGCTTGCCCAGCTCTTACCTATACAGTGAATATATATTTCTTTAAAAGAACTCTCAGATCAGAAGACATATGACTCTCCCCATAAATAAACCAAGTACATCCCCTGGAAAAGCTCATGCTTATACTCAGTAGCAAAGCAAAATAGAACTCCCTACCTCTAAGAACCAGAGCCATTTCTAACCTGTCCACCCTTAAGAGCTTCCTATAGGAGTACTTTACAAAAGGTTTGACCTGCTCCTGTACCAATCCTGGCTGAACTTATTCACTGTACTTCTCTCACCTCCTTCAAACTAAGTCACACCTCACAACCCCCTCCAACTCCACTCCTTTCTTTTGTTTTTCCCACTAACTTACCTTTATCCACTTCATGTCTGCAGACCCTTCTTATAACTCTTTCTCTTTCCTCCCTACTCACCTAAGTTACCTGAAGACACCCTAACCTGTACTCTTCTTATCATACCCTTTTCCCTCCATCCTTTCTTCTTCTCTAATCCTAATTTCAACACCCTCTCTCACCAAGACATCATTCAATTTCCTTTCACTCGTTCTTTTGAATATTTTATTAGAGCTGTCTCCAGGTTCATTTATTGCATAATAATTTTTGTAACAAATATCACTAATGAGATGTTCTTCATGTTTCACCGTTGCAGTCATTACATTTGGGTAATCTTCTGGCAGGTTGCCCTCAGTCGGCCTGATTAACAAAGTCTTAGGTCCTGCATTGGTTGCTGTCCCTTCTTCCATGACGTCAGGTTGTCAAAGGTATAAAACATGCAGCCGACATCATTACCTCAGTCTTTCTTGCCTTGCGGTGCCCGAAGCAGAAGCAGTTCGCAAGTGCCGGTCGGTCGACTCCTGAAATTTTTGTTTTCGAGTTTCAGAACTGAAGTCTTCAATTTAAAGCTAAATACCCTGTTGGGGAAACTTTTCCTTGCTCCTTACCTATGTCAGTAAAAGTTAATAATTGCATTATGTGTGGAAAGCAAATACTTCATAAAGATTTTCATCTGTACTGTATTCCTTGCCTAGGCCCTGACCACGACGTACCTTGCTGTCAGTTTTGTGCTTTATTTAATCAGTGCACTATCCGTCGTTGGTACATTTTTGCCTCTAAATATTGTGGTTCTCGGTTTAATTATCCAGAAATGACATTGGTTAGCCATCTGACTACTGTAATTTCGAAAAAATGCGAAGGTAAAGACAGAGACAGGCTGTTGAGGTCCAAAACTTCTCATAAGCCAGTCGGCAGTTCGCCGGTATTCAGTGAGGCGCTTTCACAGCCCCTGATACCCGCTACTTCTGACTCGCAGGCCTCTACTGAGACCCATTTGGAGTCCGGTATGCTGCGAGATGCTTCAACTATGGAACCCACGGATGTCTCTGCTTTGGATGGGTCCAGAGCCGCTGTGCAGGCACCGGCTTCTGAGGGTGTATTCAGGCCGACAGACTTGCATATCAAACCAACTCCATCTTCAATACTAAGGCCTAAATCTCGATCTATGTCAAAAATAAATGATGCCCAGGCCACATGTTCAGGCCCCATGCCTAAAAAACAAATGATCAAAATGGCTGAAGATCTAATTACTCTAATCAGGGATAGTCAACCCCCCCCTTCAAAGAGGTCTAGGCCTGAGCTTGACTATGACTCTTCTGATCAGGATTCTGTTTCTTCTGACTCTTCTAATGACCTGGATTTGTCCATACCTACTTATGAGGATTCTGCTGCAGAGGATTCCATTCCCTCTGCTTCTCCTCCTGAGGATTTTTCTTTTGGTGAAATTTTACATATTTTAAGGGAGCGTTTCCAGTGGGAAAGTGAGGAATTCTCTAATTCAAAAAAGAGGCTTAGGGATTTTCTTCTTCTACCTCAGCACAGACCTTTGGCTATACCTCTTGTTCTAGACATTGTTAATGATGTGTTTTCAGAATATAGTATGGCCCCTGATTCCCTGGCTCCAGCTCCTTGTAAACCTGACAGATACTACAGGGTTTTTGAGTCCCACACGTTATTTTTCAAAAATCCTGTTGCAGATCCTGAAACCGTTTCTCAAGGGCCTAAGGGCATTGAGGCTTCTACTGCTAAATATCCTATCCCTTCTGATAGAGACTCCAGGGCACTGAATAGATGGGGTAAAAAGGTTTACACTTCTGCAACCTTGGCTATCAGTGCTTTAAACTGCCAATTTCATATGTTAAAATATCAACAGCATATTATTGGACCGGTTAAACAGAAAATTGTGTTGATTTCTGACTGTGTGGAAAATAAAGATTTACAGGATTTATTGCATTCTGCTGAACAAGTTGGAAAACATACCTTGCAATGTGGTTTTGATTTTTTAGAGGCCTCTTGTTTTGCTGCTGTTACTGGGTATGTGCTTAGAAGGCATGCTTGGCTTAAGGAGCAATCTCTGCCTGATCATGTTAAAGCAAAATTGTTGGATGCTCCTTTAAATCAGGACCACCTGTTTGGCAATAAGGCTGAAGAAGTTTTAAAAAAGATGGAAGATAAAGCTAAATCTATGCAAAATGTAAGAGATTTCTTACAAGTGCAACCTCCAAGATTTAGTAGGCACTGGCCTACCAAGAACTGGTCCTTTCCAGCTCCTTCCAGATCCTCTCCAGCCAAATCCAGACACACCAAAAGCACCAGGTTTCAGTCCCAGGAGACTCTCAGACCTAAGCAATGGGGGGACCTCCACATCCAAATCTGGAAATAACAAGACACCCCCCTATAGTAAACCGTCTCAATGACTTTCCTTTAAAATTACCAAGCACTTACCTTTTAGCCGCCCCTTTGGGAGGAAAGATTGCTTTTCATGCAAAAACCTGGGAACTCATAACCCAGGACAAATGGGTTTTAAATATAGTGTCCCAGGGATACATATTTCATTTCCATACGTTGCCAACACCAAACGGGTGGCCAGACCTGGCTTCAAATCAGTGGGCAGAGGCTCAAAAACAAGTACTTTCCTCTTCTGGTACCGGTTGGATAGCCCCCATGTTTAAGAGGTAAAAGGGACAAGGTTTCTACTCAAGGCTTTTCCTGGTACCCAGAAAAGACAAATCATGGCATCCAGTTCTGGACCTGTCTACTCTTAACACCTTTCTGGACATTCCAAAATTCAAGATGCTGACTCTTCATAAGTTACTTCCTATGCTAGGCAAAGATGCCTGGTTGGCAATTCTAGATTTAAAAGAAACTTACCTGCATGGCCCAATCAGGAAATCTTGCAGAAGATACCTATGCTTCAAAGCAGGTTACTTGCATTATCAGTTCTCTGTACTGGCCTTTGGCTTGTCTACTGCACCCAGGGTATTCACAAAGTTCCTGGCTCCAGTAATTGCATTTTGCAGGCAAAGAAATATTCAAATATATCCATACCTGGACGATTGTCTAGCTCAGGCAGAAAACCAGGCCATAATTCTAAATCATCTGGCATTTGTAAAAAGGGTTCTAACTTGTCTAGGATACACCATAAACGAAAATAAATCACTACTGGTACCCTCTCAACAGATTACATTCCTGGGTGCAAGCTTGAATACAACTGCCCAGATGGCTTTCTTCACACTAGAAAAGCAAATTCATTTGGTAACTTATTTCAAACAAGTGGCCACAAAAACCCTGCTATCTGCAAGACAAATCCTGCAAGCCTTGGGGTTCATGGCCTCCTGCATTCTTCTAATTCCATATGCAAGACTGCATATGAGGAAACTTCAGTGGTACTGCATTATCAGTTCTCTGCACTGCCCTTTGGCTTGTCTACTGTGCTCAGGGTATTCACAAAGTGCCTAGCTCCAGTAATTGCATTTTGCAGGCAAAGAAATATTAAAATATATCCATACCGGGACGATTGTCTATCTCAGGCAGAAAACCAGGCCATACTTCTAAATCATCTGGCGTTTGTAAAAAGGGTTTTAACTTGTCTAGGATACACCATAAACGAAAATAAATCACAACTGGTACCCTCTCAACAAATTACATTCCTGAGTGCAAGCTTGAATACAACTGCCCAGATGGCTTTCCTCACACCAGAAAAGCAAATTCATTTGGTAACTTACTTCAAACAAGTGGCCACAAAAACCCTGCTATCTGCAAGACAAATCCTGCACACCTTGGGGTTCATGGCCTCCTGTATTCTTCTAATTCCATATGCAAGATTGCATATGAGGAAACTTCAGTGGTACTTAAAAAGTCTATGGAGTCAACATTGTCACAACCTGGAAACAGTGATTCCTATCATACCTTGCCCACGCCTGGAGTTCCTATGGTGGGCAGAGGCCTGCCACCAAAACAAGGGACTGCAATTCACGTTACCTCCTGCTGCCCAAACCCTAACTACAGACTCATCAGACTATGCATGGGGGGCTCACCTGGCAGGGAAGTACATTCAGGGCAAATGGGACCCAAATCAAATGCACCTACATATCAATCAAAAAGAAATGTTAGCTGTACAGAATGCTCTGACAGCCTTCAAGGACTACATTCTTCCAGGACAACTAATGGTAAAAACGGGCAACACTACGGTTATGTGGTACATAAACAAGCAGGGGGTGCACATTCCTACCCCCTCTGCAGACTAGCCATGGCATTGTGGAATATGGTCTTGAGCTACCAAGTGCACCTACAAGCTCTATTCCTGCCAGGAAAATTAAATACACTGGCAGACGGACTAAGCAGAAACCTCGTGGACCCACACGAGTGGAGGCTGGAACCACGGATTTTCAACATGTTGACAAGCAAGTGGGGGAGCCCAGACATAGATCTATTTGCCTCCCCCCCTTAACTACCAGTTGCACAAATTTTGCACAAGGACTCCCCACAAAAAAGCCTGGAAAGTGGTTGCTGTCTTTCAGCTGGAAAAAACTGTCAGTCTACTCCTTTCCCCCTCTGCCTCTACTCTGCAAAGTTCTGTTAAAAGTCAAACAGGACAAACCAAGAATGATTGTGATTGCTCCAGACTGGCCACGCCAATACTAGTGCCCACTCCTGCACAGTGCGTCACAAAGTTCTCCATGGCACCTGCCTCAGACTCCTTCCTTACTGTCTCAGCAGGAGAACCAGATTCTGCACCCTCAGCTTCCAACATTGAACCTTGCAGCTTGGCTAATCACTTAAATTCACCCTTGGCATCCCTGAGCAAACCTGTGCAGGATGTCTTCTTGGAGGCGAGAAGACCTAGTACTTAAAAATCTTATGCTGACAAATGGAAAATATTCTGTGCTTGGAATCAGTCTGAAGGAATGAGCACAGCAGTGCCCAATTTACCTCAGATTTTACAATACTTAACTGAGATGCTTCACAAGGGCCTGTCTTTTTCCCCCATTAAAATCCATGCCTCAGCCATTTCAACTCATTATAACACAGAACCTCTCCTCTTCTCTCATCCTCTGCTCAAGCAGTACCTCAGAGGGGCCAAAAACTTGAGACCACCCAGGAAAGCTCCAACCCCTGCCTGGGACCTTAACTTTGTATTGGAGAAACTCACTCTACCTCCTTTCGAGCCAGCTGCTGCTACAGACTTAAAATTTCTTTCTTGGAAAACAGTCTTCCTTCTAGAAATCACTTCAGCCAGAAGGATATCTGAGTTACAGGCCCTTATGGCAGTGGAGCCTTTCATCATCTTTCATGTGGACAGGGTGTCACTCAGGACCAGTCCATCCTTCATGCCCAAGGTGGTATCTAGTGTGGCTCTTAATCAGTCCATTCATTTGCCAACTTTCTTTCCCAATCCACAGAACAAAGGGGAACGGATTCTGCATTCATTGGATGTGCACAGACAACTTAGATTCTACTTGGACAGGACTAAAACTTGAAGAAAATCTGAACAACTGCTGGTAGCATTTGCTGCAGTGGCAGAGGGAAAGGCTATTTCAAAACAAACCATTTCTAAATGGATAAGCCATTGCATTCATTTCTGCTATAAACACCATGGAAACCTATCCCCCAGGGAATCAGATCTCATTCCACCAGGGCTGCATCTACTTCTGCAGCTTTTCTCAGAGGTGTTCCTACCAGGGATATTCTAGAAGCTGCTACCTGGAATTCAGTTCATACTTTCACCAAGCATTATCATTTACCAATTTTCTCTAAATCCAGAGCTGGCTTTGCCACTGCTGTCTTGCAGGGCCTTATAGCTGGTCCTAATGTTGTATAAATCCATCCTCCCAACCATGGCTTTGGGAATCTGCCCAAATGTAATGACTGCAACAGTGAAACACGAAGAACATAGTACAGTTGGGTACAATTACCATAAATGTAGATGTTCGAGTGTATTCACTGTTGCAGTCCTGGTTACCCTCCCTCTAGCCCCCTGTTTTTCTCTGACTATGCTTCTACTTTCTGTGACTATGCTTAAAAGCCTTTTTGGTGTATTTGCTTTTGGTTGGAGGTATATTTTTGTGTTTTAAAATTGTATTTTGCTCCCCATTCGGGGGGCACCTGACATCTGGGGCAAGGAAAACAGAGATAATGACGTCTGCTGCATGTTTTATACCCCTGATGGCCTGACGTCATGGAAGAAGGGACAGCAACCGATGCAGGACCCAAGATTTTGTTAATCAGGCCAACTGAGGGCAACCTGCCAGCATATTACCCAAATGTAATGACTGCAACAGTGAATACACTCGAACATCTACATTTATGGTAAGTGTACACAACTGTACTTTTGTCATCACATAATTTATCCAACACATTATTTCTTTTCTTTAACATGTTTTCTCCTTAGTGTTTTTTCACTGCTTTGTTTTGTAGCGTTACAAGATACTTTCTGATTTAAAATATCTGCAATTGCTTTTTGATAAATTGTGACTGTAGAACTTTTCTCCCTGGGCCTCTGCTGAAAATGGGCAGATTTTACCCCAGTTGGACTTTCCTGGTAAATAAAACCCAAATAAATAAATAAATGAATGAAACAGGTAAAAGCAAAACAACAAATGAATCTTTGATCAGTATGGTACTTAATATTTACCCATTTATATCTAAAATGTTCTTGGGACAGACATTTCTGAATGTTAGAAGGAAATTTATTCCAAATTCAAGTAACCATTGCACTGAAATTGTTTTTTTCATTTTGTTCAGTATTGGATAAAAAGCTGCTCAAGGACTTTGCCTTCCAAAGCTGCAACAAAAATCTTTGCTAGCAAGATCCATGCATTCTATAAAATAGAACAAATCTGTGACCAAAGTATAAATGCTGGTAATGCAAGCCTTGCAGAAGGGTAGGCTAATTTAGTCTAGATAGTGACTATGTCTACACCATGGCATCCTAAAGCTACGTTAGTTATTAACATTTATATTACCCTATCATACAATTTAAATAGCGAATGCTATTTCTTCGTACCTAAAATATCTAAACCACAAAATATCAAACATTCAGAACAGCAAATTTTTTCCCCTGGGAAAAAATTTGCTGTTCCGAAACACAACACAAGCATACCAAAATAAATAAACCACACACATACACTTAACAAAACCATAATTCTAACCCTACAGTACTACCTATCCACTCACCTTAACCCAGCCCTAACCGCTGCACACTCACCTTACCCGCTCATTAACCCTAAAATCCCTAACTACCGCACACTCACCTTACCCGCGCCCTAACCCTAATGTCCCTAACTATCGGACACTCACCTTACCCTGATCCATTCCCACACTTACCTTAACCCGGTCCGTAACCTCTGTTTGCATACTTACATTACCCTGGTCTGTAACCTTCCCACCACAATAGAGTAAATAACGAAGCCATAGAACGGACAACCGAAATCTTATCCTAGGTAAGAGTTCAATGTTCCGTGGCTTTGCTATTTTGAGTTTTCGACAAAAACGGGTCGATATAGCATTCGAAGTTTAAAAACTTTGATACTATAATACAGACCCAGTTATTAAGTGCCTTGCTACCTTAAAATATGTTTTATATTGTATTATATGTGTGACATGGAAATCTATAATATAGTAATAGTTATGTAAACAATTATTGTCGATGTGAAATACTGGCTTACAGACCACTGGTAATGAAGCTCTGGATGTAATGAAGTGACAGGGTAGTGGTAGGAAATGGACTCCGAAACAACAACATTGCTCATACTGGCTTCATAGTCAAGAAAAACAAACTGAAATGGTTTTCTTAGAAGCATACTCGTATGGTATGATTAATACATATTCAGATGCTTTATATTACTAGTTACAAATTATATGTGTAGTTATGCATAATAAAAATTTGTATTGCCTGTAACTGGTTATTGCTCATTACTACTAGCTAAAGGGTTACATTGGTGCTTAAATATTCAAGTGCATAATGCTAAGTATTGTTGCCTAATGAGCATCTATTTCCACAACTGTGTTTGTGCAGCAGAATTAATATAGTTATCAGTGCTACATTTTTATGCAGCTTTATTAAATACATACATTGCCATTACTCCTAATGATATGTAATTATGCAAAAAGAAAATGGAAAACAACTGGAAAGGCTGCAGAAATACCTTGCTAAAAGAATCACAAGCCTAAAGCAGATGCCCTATGCTGACCATCTAAAAAAACTCCACCTATTGTCGCCTACCGTCTACCTCAGAGGTGATCTCTGCTTAACATACAAGGCTATGTCAAACCCAGAGCTGTTGGACATGCTACACTTAAAGAAATCCCAATCCCTCAGAGAGAGACACTCCAGGGATCTAACCTTGTCATCACAATGAACAAAACATGCTGGAGGGATAGGTTCCTGACCCATAGACTCCCCAGACTGTCGACTGTCCATACATGTCAAGCAGAGCACCTCTTTGGCCCTCTTCAAAAGGAACCTTGATGATTGGATGGGAGATAGGAAATTCACCCCGGGGATTATGTCAGTCGCCCTGCTAGACAGGGGTCCAGGAAAGTAAATAATGTGGGAAGAAATAGCCAGGGAATTGTTATGGCTAGGCTTGTATAGGCCCTAGGTCCGATAGCCTAGTACCAACCTATGAATGTATGAAACTATAAAGTGAAATATTCCTTTCTGTACCTGAAATGAAAAGCAGGGATATACGAGCTTTAACATCCATATGCAAACAGTACTCCAAATAACATTTGCAGTCATGTAAAATTAAGTGAAACTTGCTTATATTTGGTTATTACTTTTATTTTTGGAACAAGCTAATACATATCAGACAAAAAAGACCATGTTGTTAAATATTATTTCTAAATAAACAGTGCACCTCATGATATCTTCAATAAAATAAAATAAAATATTATTTTTGCTTATACTTGAACATTTTCAAAGAGCAACACATTTCAAATAATCAAGACCATGTTGATCTATATTGCTTTCACATTATCATGTTTTCTACATGTCCATTGGCATGGATAGCTATGACAAAATATCTGCGGTCAAGCAATGAAGTCAACATTGCTAGATAATGTTTCCCCAGTTAAAGAAAAATCAAACTGATATTTGCAGACTTAATGTGAAATGAAGTGAAATATTAAAGACACTTATATTTAGCTATCCTTTCTCACTTTTGGATACCACTGAATAGCACCTGTCCAAGCATGCTGCTGTACACTACTTCCCTGAGAACACTTTTGTAGTGACATTATAGAATGTATGCAGCCTGTAGGTACTGCATGCATATCAAAGCCAGATTGTGAGCTCTTCATAGTCACATGCAGAGAGGTCACACATGATGTTTGCTTCCGTTAAAGATAAACTGAAATAGACATCTGATCTCTAATTTACAGTACTCTCTTAAGGGCTTGGGCAGTATACAAAAGATCAAATTTGAATATTAAGATACACAGGAAAACCATCATGAGGAAGCAATATGCATAATTTTATAATGACTTTTAAATGAATGCATGGAAGAAATGAAAGGACATTGTACTCCAACAACTGCAAAAAATAATTTACATTCTTATTGAAAAAGTCAGTTGCACTGTTTTATTTATGTATTTCAATTTTACTTTAAGATATACGATTGTTGCATCACTGTTCATAGGCTCATTAATTGCATTTACCAGCAGCATATTTCTTTGGTGCTTATTAATTGCACACCTATCTGTTTTGATGATTATTGTGTTGTATACTGTGCTACTGAAGCACCTGTCTGAAGCAACCTGCAGTGTTAATTCATGCATGAAAGCAAACTCAGTAATTGAACTGCAGATCTTCATCATATTAATCACTAGTGCAGTAGCCTTAGCTATATGGGTTATATTCTGCCAAGGATATGAGAGTCAGCCAGCTTCCAAAGATTTAGGGCACCTTCCATGCACCAAAACTGTCTGGAAACTTGAGCTGAGCTAACTAAAAGACAAGTTTGTGTGCTCTTCAGAGCTTTACTACCACCAAAGAGTATGCACCTATGAAGCTTTTGATCATCAATGCTCAGCTTGTGCTGTTTCTTTGCTGGGCAGATAATTTCCCTTTGGGGAGAAAACTTCCATTCAATTATTTTGTTTAATCGTTAATATTTTCCTCTTCATAAAAGTTATTTTAAATCTAGGAATTTGTATTTTAATGAACACTAATGAGCAGTGTTGTACTTTTAAGTGAGAGCACGCGGTGGTGGTGCTGCGGTAATGTTGTCGCCTCACAGTATGACACTGTCCGGTTCGATTCTCAGCTAGAGTGTCTTCTGCATGGAGACATGCGTGAATGGGCGTACCTTCATTGAAGGTTGTGCTAAAGGCCTGGCAAGCCGGTACGTAAAAATCAACTGCCAATCATTAGCAGACCGGAGTTCCACTGTGGCGACCCCTAACCGGAAAAAGCAGAAAGACACAAACACATAAAAGCGGTTTAAAGTATTTAAAACATTTTTTCCTGTTGACAAAATTTTTAGTTTTTGGTGCTGGCAGAATAATTAAAATATGTAGATCTGGACATTGTCACAGATACCTACAGATATGTACAGTGTTTGCTTATCCTAAAAATAATAATTGACTAAAGCAGTTTATAAGTTGAAACAAGAGGGCTTATGCTTCTGGCACTATATAAAAGGCTAGTAGTTAATCCATAAAATAGTCATTTTACTTTTCCAAAAAGTCATAGTAATGTAACTCCGGATTGAAAAATAGTGTTGAAGTGTTATTTTACTGATTTTTTTGTGCAAAAAGTGACTTTAAGACTTCAAATATTTACTGGCATTTGTTGCTTGTTTTCCTTAAGAGAGAGGCCCCATTTTGTCTTAACAATGAAACAAAATGTCAGTCCCAAGGTTAGTCCTTTCAGCAACAAAAATAAAAAGTTAAGCAAACGATTTTTGCCAATGCAGCAGGCTAGCGATTTGCATAAGCCACAGGTGGGTGACTCAGCTGTGGCCATTTTTTGTACCTCAGACCACTCACCTTTTAGCTCCGATCCCACTGGTTTAGTACCTAAAACCAGTGTTGACTGAGGATTAGTCATGTCCTTTGTGGCTATCGGGGTCCTGTCAATAAGGGGAGACACTCTTGTTTGTTCTGGGAGAGGGAATAAGGAATGCTTCCTTGTTTTTTTCATTATGTTTTGCCCATCCCTGAGGAAACTATTGTTGCTATTAATGACACTGTTGGCCCCATTTTTTCTGTCAAAAATAGAAAAAAAAAACATGTATTTACTCTTCCTCAAATTTGCTTACAGGAATGTTTTTTAGGGTTTGTATCCTTCTTATTTATTGTTTTCTGGTAAAAGAAATAAGGATATCTCTTTTCCTGAAGACATTCAAGATTCTGAATCTGGACATGAAGATGAAGGGACGGCTACAGACTTTCTCCTCAGTTTTCTGATTCATATTCAGAGGAGAGCTCAGTTTCTGATCCTCCCTTTAGGGTTCCTCTCATTTTTAGACTATTTTCAGAATGTGCCAGTGTTTTCAGTAGGAATACACTAAAGTTTTTCAGTCCCTCAGAAAATTGTTTTAGCTGCTACAGAAGGAATTTCCTTGAACCTTTGCCATTTCCTTCAGTTCTCTCAGCTTTGGATAATGTGCATTTTAACTGCTAGCCAGCCAGCCAGCTGCCCCTAAAAAGGCTGTTAGAATTTATTTATTTATTTGACATTTATTGACAGGGATAGTCTGACTGGGCAAAAGCCCCTTTTCAGTGTAGGCCTGGGGAGAAAAGCTCCGCATTAAACGAATACAAAAAGTTAACAAGATAAGATAATGTCCATTACAAGAATGTATACATTTCATCAGCCTTTTAAAGTTTTTATACACTCTTCCCAAATCTTTAAAAGATATTTATCATTTCATTCCTTTTCATCCAGCCTCCAGGCATTTTTTAAGGTCAGTGTGTCTGAATCACTTTATCAGTTCTATACTTCACTGTTTGGACTAAGCACTGCACCAGGAGTGATCACTAAGTGGCTATCTCCAGTTACAGCTTGTTGAAGGCTATAGGGTATCCATCTTATTTTTTGCATAGCTAGATGACTTGCTTATCTTTGCAGAGTCTTTTTCAAAATGTCAGGAATTTCTCACTTGTGTTCGATATCTTTTACATAGGCTAAGATTCCAAGAAAATATTCAAGAGTCCTTTTTGACTCCTTCACACAAGATTTTGCTTCTAGGGTGTCAGCTGGACATCTCAGTTCAAATAATTTTTCTTCCACAAGAAAACTAGATCTATATCTAGATGTATGTCTAAGGTATTCCACTCAGACTTTAGTTACTATGAGAAAATATCTTAAGATTTTTGGTCTCTTGACATCTATGATTTGCATGATAACCCTGAAAAGACTCCACATGAGAAAGATACAGTGGTATCTGAAGTCTCTTTGTTCCCAGTATCCACATGACTTAGCTTTTCAAATCCCAGTGCTGGGTTTGTCAATAAAAAATTACTTGGTGGAGACAGCAAATATCCCTAAATTCGGGTCTCCCCTTACCCCTCCCTGTTTCAAAGAAGTCAAGTCATCTCAGATGTCTCTGACTTTGCTTGGGGAGCGGTTTCAGGAGGGATAAAAGTGCAAGGTGTCTGAGACACTGAGGACAGATGCAAGCACATAAATATGAAAGATATGCTTGCCCTCATGGCACTCAACTCTCTGAACCATCTTTAATCTCCAGGACCTGTTCAAGGTTTTTCATATAATTATCACAGTCATATGGTACATCTTCAAGCAGGGAGAACCAGGTCATACCCCCCTTGCAAACTATCCATTTTAGCTTTGGATATAGCTTCACATTCTCTCCATCAGAGCAATATTATGTGGCTGACAAGCTGAACAGGACAGGGGAAACCGTCACATGTGCAAAACAACTCAGGAGGTCTTCCAAGATTTGATCCATCTGTGGGGAGTTCATCTAGTAGGTCCATTTGCCTCATCTCTAAATAATCATCTGGCAAGATTTTGCTTCAGGCTTCCAAGCTTATTGACCTGGAAGGCAGATGCCTTTTTCTTTGACCAGAATGTTCCTGTATGCTTTCTAACCTTTCCATTGATATCTAAGGTACTTTTGAAGATTCAGAAGGAATCCCCCAGAATCATTGTGGTGACTTCCCTTTCTGGCCCAGGCAATAGTGGTTCTTTCTTTTGTAAATGGTCAGGGGCAATTGCCACAGCTTTGTCATGGAATGGATCTACTCTCATAAGGTTGGGGTGTTTACACTCTAACCCCAATCAACTTCAACTGTCTGCCTGGATAATGAGTTCTTATTTTCCTTTAAGCACTTGTTTAGTAAGGACTTGCAACAGGTACTAACAGAGGCCAGGCTGCTGCTAGAAAATAATATATTAGCACATGGAAAAGGTTTTCTAGTTAGTGCCAACAGCAACATAACCAACACCCATTTAGGGTTAGTTGTGAGTTATTTTCCAGTGGCCTTTCTTTCTGCTCCATCAAGGTTGAGTTATGGTCATTTCAGCATGTCTGCCCATGGATCCTTCTCTTTCAATGTTTTCTCACGTCGAAATATTTTTCAACAGGATTTCACTTGAGGCCTCCAAGGAACCAGTGATCCCTTAATTTCGAGTTAGAGATGCTAGCTCGTGTTCCATTTTAACCAGCTAATCTGGCTGACTTCATATTCTTAACAGGAAAACAGTTTAATGAAAGTTCTGACCTTTGCAAGTAAAGTATTTGAGTTGCAAGTTTTTATGGTGAGTCACCCTATCTCATTTTCCACAGAGACGGTGTTTCTTAGAGAACTAATTTGTCTTTTATGCCTAATGTGGTATCTGACTTCACTTTAAGGCAAAGTATCCATTCCCCCATTTTCTTTACTGATCTTAAAAATAAGGGACAAAGGATACTCCATAATTTGGCTGTCCACTGATAACTCAGGTACTGTCTTGACAAAACTAATCTGTCAGATCTTCGGATCTGCTGTTCTTTTCTTGTAGAAGAAGGGGCAACTTTTGCTAATACAGACTATTTCCAAATGTTTGTCTAAGGGCATTGCCTTTTTCCATACTTACCACAACAACATTTTTCCAGGCAGGGTCAAGGTTCACTGTACCAAGACTTTAGCTTTATATATGGATTTTTGAAAGGGTTTGATTCTAGATGTACCCTAGAAGCTGCAACTTGATCCTCTGTACATACTTTTACAAAGCACTATAAGCTTGATTCTTTCTGTAGGTCTACGTCAGGCTTTGCAAGGACCTGACAATGTGGGCAATGGAAGCTGGTTAGCTGTTATGTCATTGGTCGGATAAAACCCATATAGCTAAGGCGACTGCAGCACCGATCATTTGAACCTCTACTGTTACGGTAAGTTTACGTACACAACTATACATTGTAGAGACTGGAGATCATTGGCAGGAGATAGGTGGATAGGATGCAGTGGTTGTAATTAGGATATGGATTTATTGATGACTCGCATCTCGCTAAATTGGTACACCCGGAAAATCAGACCGCCATCGAGTCTGCACTTTCTGGGGAATATTTTAGTTTTTCTATTGTCTGTTTTTTTGCTTTCAGTGGACCGTGGTTTTTCTTCAAAGTTTTCTTGTGAATGACAGAATACCGATGTCAGATCTTCATATTTTTTTAGTGTGCTTGTATAGTTGATGGCAGAAGTTACTCCACGCTGATTTTTGCTTGTTTTGTTTACAATTCTGAAAGCCGAGGTTGTTGCCGATTATTAGATTGTTAGTTGTTGCTTGCGAATTAAGGTATAATACGTGTCAGTTTACAGGTCTCCGCTTACCAGGTGCGCACAAGGACAAAGCAGAGAAGATTAGTGCGTTAAGAGCCGCCCCCACGGAGGACAAGTTCTCGACAGTGCGCCGGGTTCTTTAGAGGTGTCGGGGGGAGGGCTCTGGAGGGAAGGGGCCTCTGCTTCGCCAGAGGTCGTCTGCAGGAGGCAGTGGAGGCGGGAGGCAGGTCTCAGGTTCTGGTATTGCAGGTGTGCTGGTACTGGACCCCTCTCCTCTCCTTTGGCCCCCTTCCTTAGCAGGCAGGGTTAGGCCAAACCTGGTCCTCCTGGGGTGTCCCTTAAGATTTCTCCTCAAGACTAGGAGGTTCTTCAGCAAGAGGTTGCACTCTTGAGGTTGCTTTGGGTTCTCAGCCCTTTTGATAACTGCTTAAAATGGCAGAGAGGTGGTTAAAGTTTTGAGCAGTTTTCGGATGGGTCATTTACTGACTTTGGGGTGGAACCTGTATTCTGGGAGTCTGGGATTCTGATTCAGGAGGAAACTGAGTCTTCTTCTCCTTAGAAGCAGTTATTCTCTTATTCTGATTCTGATGTGGATGATTCTCCTTTTTCTGCTTCTTCCAGGTGAGGATTTTTCTTTTTCTGCTTCTCTCATTAAGAGGAGCTTTTACTCGAGGAAGGTCAGATTTCTCCTAATTCCAGTTCTTTATGGGTGGAAGATTTCTTTGGCCTTCTCCTCCTTTGGATGTTCCTCTTGATTCTGCTGATGTAACCCTGTCTAATATTTCTTCTCCTCCTCCTTGATTATTTGCCTTTGTGGAGTCCTTACCCGGATAGTTATTACTTTAAGCATAAAGGCTCATTCTACTGATAGTAAGTTGTTAGGGCAGTTCAATTTGATAAAGTCAGGGGGTTAAGGGATTCTTTCCTCCTGTTGTTAAAAATCCGCGGAGGTACAGGAGCTATGAGGGCTTGGTACAAATCGTTCCACTTTCCTATGTTCCTTCTACAGGCCTATGCTTGCTTTGATTGACTTCAACCATAAACTATGAAGGTAGTCAATTGAAAAGCCACAAGATTTGTGGTATAGATTGATGGACAGGTGGGTAAGATTAAAAGTTTGTCTATTTGTTTGATGCTAGGCAGGCTTTTTCTAGTTGATGTTTTTGAGATCAGTTTTTCTGTCTGGCACGCCCTGGCTCAGGGGTTCCTGGTATCTGACCATGTTAAGACAAGGATTTTAGATGCTCCTTTTACATCTGTCTGTTAAAGTTAGTAGACAATCTGAGGCAGTCTTAAAGAACTGCTGAAGATAAGGCTATCACTATGCAGAGGGTTAAAAAAGATTTGCAGGCAGCCAAGAGGATAAGACTAGTAGGAATTGGCCTACCAAGGGGTGGACGTTTGGCAGATGATGTGGGGTCTAGGGGGGTGGGATTATCCCTTGTTAGCAGAGTAGTCTGGGGTTTTCAGGCAGGCTGACTCAGGGGGTCTCCACACACAAGTTTCAGGGCAGGGGTCAGGGTCTTCTCGTGCAGAGAGGGTGAGATCACAGACAGAGCTACTAGAGCACCCTCACACCTTGAGGAGGCACTTTCAGCACAGAGAACCTTTTTGGACCCAAACAGTCACTTTGGGAGGAAGGACAGATCTTTATTGGGACCCATACACCAAGGTTAGCAGTTTTCACAGCCCTCCACCAAGGTCAAGGTAGGCATGCCAGACTATCCCTTGCAGCAAAGAAAGGGCATGCCAAGCGTTCCCTCCTCTGCTACTTCAAATAGATTTCATACAGACTTCTGCCCTATGCCAGGAGCAAGGGGAACAAATCTTGCCATTCTGCCACCAGTAGGAACAGGGAAAATCCAGACCAAGTTTGATCAATTTATCCTACAATATTATCTGACCCTATGCAAACTCAAGGCCTGACATTTTATTTCCTCTGCTATCTCACCAAAATGTTGTCATTGAAAAGATCATTGATGGAAGGAGGCTTCACTTTTGTGAGGCTGGACCTTGGAGAAAAGGATTGATGTGCACTTCGATCTCATCTGGCCATTATCAGTCTAATCAGACTTCTTGGTATCTCTACTGCACCCTGAGGTTCAATGCCATGTTCTCTCTCCACTGATATCTTTCTTTCATGAAAGTTCTAGAGGCTATCTGATTATTTCTATGACGGTATTGCTGACTTTGGATAATTTCAAGCTTCTGCATCTTTTGATTCTTGATAGCAGTGCTAAGATGCCTTCTTCATTCTTTGTCTGGAAATAAAGTCCAGTAAGATACCCCTTCTGAAAGCAGTGCTGGACAGGTAAAAGAAGGAAGAAAACATCATCTTTGGCTTTGTACCTCGGACCCACAAAAGAATCTTTCCCTTTACTCATCTTTCCAACATCAGTCCAGGCTGACTGGACCTCAGCTTTCATGCCTT
This sequence comes from Protopterus annectens, assembly GCF_019279795.1. NCBI lineage: Eukaryota > Metazoa > Chordata > Ceratodontiformes > Protopteridae > Protopterus > Protopterus annectens. The sequence continues at coordinate 153,020,242 of NC_056743.1, read as the reverse complement.
GTCTTTGGGGTCAGCCTCAGAATTGGCTTTTGCTTCTAGGACAAACCAAATGAAGCCTTGTTCTATCAGAAGCTACAAAATGTATGGACACTGTATGATCGATCAAAACTTGGTCTGTCATTCTGTCACCATTCAAAACTGTCATGAAATTTTGTGGTGGGCTGGTGAAACAGGAAGCCTATCTGATCTCTGGACTCTGTGACCCAAGGCCATCCAGATTGATGTCTAAGATAAGATGAGACAAAGTTCTACAAGCTCTAGGGAAGACACAAAAGCAAGAAGACTACACGTAGCAAACAGACTACAGACATAGGCCATCAACTTGAGATGTTAGCAGTAATATTGATTCTATTCTTTCATTCAAGGATTTACTTTTCCCAGGTGGGTGTTGATTCTGACAACACAACAACACTGTACATCAACAGGCACATCAACAATGATTTTACAACACATTCTATTAAGAAGCTTGAAGGCAAATGGTTAGTTTCTGGGAACAAGCACACTACTCCCAACAGGCAGTCACTCCTTCCCGGGAAAGGGTTCTCTTCGCAGCTGATGTGTTACAGCAATTATTCAGTATCACATATTAAAGTGATCCTCATGTATTTCAAGTTTGTACAGAAATCATTAGTTTCACCAGACTCCAGAGTTAGATCTTTTCGCTTCTCCACTAAACCCTCAGCAGCCATTTTGTGCAAAAAAATTCTTTATCACCACAGTGGTAGGCCTTTCTTTCAATTGGAGCACCTTCATGTGGTACCTCCTAAAGGTCTGCCTCTCCTCTCCAAAGAGTACTCCTAAGGTCCAGACAGGACAAGATAATTTGATGCTGTCAGCTCTACCTGGAAAGCCTGACAGCAGCCTGGTACTGGAGCTGGTGAGAAGTCACACAGGGAGCCTCCATGGCCTTTGCCTTGATTCCATGCCCTGTGTCACTCAGACACATTCACCTATGTCAAGCTTCAGCCTCTTCACCTAACAGCAGACAGCCTCATTGTTTTTCTGAATGGAGGTCTCAACTTCTCAACAGTGTTTTGAAGTATTTTGGAAGCTGGAAGTAGCAGGCTTATTTGGAAGTATTTTATGATAAAATAAATGGAAGAGATTTTTATGTGCAGCAAAAGTTAAAGTTTTTTTTGTTTTGTATTTTAATAAGTGTCTAGATCTTTATTTGAGTACTGTACAAAGCAAAGGTTGTCCTTCTCAATTTCGATTCAGGTTTTTCTCATCCTTTGTATGACATATTTCTGACATGACAAACTTTTTTTCTCCCCCAAGCAACAGAAACTAATTTCAGGCAAAGAATCTCCCCACCGTGAGCCTCCTACTCCTGCTTGGGATCTCAATTTTGTGTTGGAGAAACTCACTTACACCTTTGAGCCTGCAGCTAGCTTCTGAGTTGAAATATTTATCATGGAAGACTGCTTTTTGTTGTTTCTGGCTTTAGGGTAAAGAAGGGTTTCTGAATTGCAGGCCCTTATGGCCCTTATTTCTCTTTTCTCTTTTGCAGGCCCTTATTACTAATCCTTCCTTAACTCCTTTATGCCTAAAGTGGTGTGGCTTTAAAAACCAAATTAATTCATTAATACTTTTATGCAAATCCAAAAATAATGGGACAAAAAATTTTTGCCAAAGTTAGATGTACACAGGCAGTTAATTAGATATGCTATTTTTTCTAAACAGTTTCAAGTTCAGCAGCAGTTTGAGTTTGTTTCTTTTGCTTTGAGTTCCTCTAGCAGCAAAGCCTGTCACAAACTATTTCTAAGTGGTTTGGGTTTGCTTTTTTTTCTGTTATTCCCACTGCTTGGATTAGAGATCATTGGCCTCATTCCATTCCAGCCACTAGGGCTCGACCCACAAGACAGGGGGTTTAGGGGGGGCCCATTCAAAGGGCTTTGGCTGAGCTAGTTTAAGGGTGTTAAACTTTATCTAATTCCTATTCTTCACCGCTCTAAATCTAGGGCTGGGCTGCATTTTGCCTGCTATTTTACAGCAGCATTTTGGCAGCTCCTGCTTCTTTTAGTTTGCCATCCTCCTTTACCTCTGCTTTGGGATTCTACCTATGTAAGGACTGCAGCAATGTGAGATGAAGAACATAGTACTGTTTTGTACCTACCAAATGTAGATGTTCGAGATTCCCACATTGCTTTCACACCCCCTCCTCTCCCCCTCTCTAGTGTAGGCGGTTGGTTGGGTTGGGTTGGTTGTAAATATTGTATATATTATATATATTATATATATATTAGTGCAGGGGGGTGGTTGGTTGTTTGTTTGTTGTTTTTGGTTTTTTGGTTTTTTTTACTGTCTCTTGGACATCTGGGGCAAGAAAGACTGAGGAGGATGACGCGGGTCATGCGATTTGTACCCCTGAGTCCCTGATGTCAGTCTAATGCGCCGACATCAGCCAGCCTTTTATACTTTGATATTGGCCGACCGAGGACAGCGGACTACCCAAGTGTAAGGACTGCAGCAATGTGGATCTTCGAACATCTACATTTATGGTAGGTACAAAACTGTACTTTTCCATTTTTCACCTAGTACTCCCAACTCATAACCACTTTAATGAGTGACCAGGAGGTGAGCATCAGCATCATAAAAAATAGGCTTGAAGAAAACTAACACAGAAACAATATGTTCTGATTATATTTATTTCTGTTTAATGGGTCTGCTGAACAAAGCCCACTTACAAGGGTAGATGGGGAGAAAAGCAGAAAGAAATATACACTATAATCCATCAGCAGAAAGTACAACCAAGAGCAATAAATGAATAATTAAAATATGTAGATCTGGACATTGTCACAAATACCTACAGGTATGTACAATGTTTGCTTATCCTAAAAATAATAATTGACTAAAGCAGTTTATAAGTTGAAACGAGAGGGCTTATGCTTCTGGCACTATATAAAAGGCTAGTAGTTAATCCATAAAATAGTCATTTTACTTTTCCAAAAAGTCAGAGTAATGTAACTCCAGATTGAAAAATAGTGTTCAGCATTATCTGTCTAAACTTGGTACATTTGATGGATGAGGGCCAAAGGAAAAGTATTTTTTTAAATATGTTAATGTTTTTATTAAATCACAATTTAAATGATGGCAGAGGTACACATACATCAATAGAAATAAAAAAAAAATAGTGACTCTTTTTACTGTTTTCATGCAGTATGCATTTGTTTTCTTTTTTTAGAAAATCATCATTCACTCTAACATTATATACATTTCTCAATTTCTACTGTCCACTAAACCTCAGTCGTCCTGAGTATTATTTTGCAGGTGTTGTTCACATAAAGACTAATTACTTCTTGCAATTTGTTCCTCCCCTTTTCTAAAGATCCCACATCCAGTTATTTTATCTCCAATATAATATTTAGAATTCAGTTACAATTGGTTTAGATTTTGATTTCCATTTTTCCAGCAAATACTTTATTGGCAACCAATAATAATAAACTTAATAAGACTTGGCAAATACCAAAGCATTACTGTACCAAAAACATGTTTCCATTTACGATTCTCTTTCCAGTTGTACTTCCAGCATTTGCTGTCTACCTGAGAAAACATTATTTGAAGTCTGTTTGGACTATAAAAATACCCATACAAATAGTTACAATTAAAATTCTAAACTGTCGGGACTTTGTAGCGTAGAGATGTCATCCCATTATAAATTGCCTTTCCAGCCCCTCTTCCCAAACTTGTCCGTCTTCGTTTCATCATTGATGGAGTTTAGAAACACTGTGGTATCTGGTATACATGGCCCATGGACAGACAGTGTAATGGATACTTGCTACTAAAATGAAACATAAACAACTGCAATAATGAGGACTAATTTGTGCTACATAGTCGGTCCACACAGGCTGTATAAAAATCTGCCTCTCCTGACTAAACAGTCCAAACCTCTGACTACTTTCATGAACTCTGGATGATTTAAAGTAGACATAGGCTGTATTTATTTATGTATGTGAAGTGTGTTAATGGGATTTTGTTCTGGTACAGGACCCCTTTCAGACATTGCCTACTTTATGTAGCTACACAACACATATGTTGGCATAAATATGTAACAGTTATACAATGCCTGAAACTCTTAACAAGTTAAACACTTTTATATAGTAAACTTCATTATAAAAGCCAAGCTTCTAAAAGATGAGTAGATCAATGCTTGGAATCCAGATGTGTAATTCATCCAGTAATGTAGCTGTGAAATCTTAATTTTGTGTCCAAGAGAAGAAATGAAACATGCCAAATTCTTTCAAGTTTTTTTTCTCTTTTGCCTGTCTGTAGGATTTATTACAGTGGTGAAGACCTACATTGGAAGTCACTGTTTAGCTTGCTAGGAGGGTTACAGTTGGAGCAGTGACCTTATGAAGAATAAAAGCACTGTGTACAGTATAGGTGGGATCCATAGGATGGTTAGCAGTTCCTTTGTGTTAAAAAAGGAGGATGTGGTTCTCTTGGATGCCTGATTAGCTGTCTAATGCTGTAAATGACGTCCCATGCAGAATAGGTATGCATATGCGGGTTGTATGTTTAGTTGCAAGGCCATCTGTCTTGAATGGAATTTATTTTGATTAAGTTCTTGTTGGATGAGAGAACTTGTTCGCAATTTTTTCTTTAGAATAAAGAATGTTAGAATAAGCGAGGACTAATTGTAAATCTGGTGCCACATCCTGGGAAGTTACTAGCAGGGAAGTCAAAGACAATCCTTAAGGGAAAAATGGTATTGTTTTAAGAGAACAGCAATATCCAAGAGAGCAAGCAATATAGTTTTAAATTTAGACAGTTATCAGTCAAAAAAGATCCATTTTTAACACGAAACACCTTTATTAAATCATCACTTAAGGTAAAGGTAACCATACATTTATATAAACTGAGCTGTGTTATAGAATTGGAATTGCTTAGACATAGTAAGCCCTCGCTGCATTTAATTCTGGTGGCTGCCAAAATAGCGATTACTAGAAAATGGAGATCAAAGTCTTAACCAGCTGTACTAGAAATAGTGACTATAGTAACAGGGCTAAAACTAGAAGTGGGATCTTTAGAAACGGGTAGGAGCAAATCATATAGAAAAATGGGAATTGTATGCACAATACATGCAGAATAATGTTTTAGAGGAGGAATGAGGGTTAAAAGAAGTCAGGATCTGAATGAGCTATGTAATATTTGACGAACAATGACTTGATAAATTATATGTGATGTATAATGTTTGCAGCTGAAAACAGATCCAATTTTATGACTGATTTACAGGTTATCTTGTAAGGGGTTTTCCAGAGGACATAGTCTGTTTAGACTTCAGCAGGACCTTTGACTCATTCCCATACAGAAGGATAATAAGAAAAACAGAATGGTTGGAGTGGGATCATGACTTGAAAAACTGAATAGGTGCACATCTGAAGGGTAGATCACAGAGGGCTTTGGTGACTGGGATGTCAGGGATTTGAAAAGTGGCTAATGGAGTACTGCAGGAATATCTCCTGTGTCTAAATACTCTTCAGTGGGCTTCTCTCATGCATCTATGAGGGCCAAGATTCAGATTAGCATTGTTGCTGGTGAGAAAAATGATAGGTGCAACTGTAAAGGATTGGAAAGAAGTGTCTAGAAGAAGATGAGAAAAGGCTGAACAAGTGTTCAGAAAGATGGTAGCCAAGGTTCAGTGCACCTGAGCCACAAGCACCCTGATATGAAGTATCAGATGAGAGAATGGAACTGATGGCAGAAGAGCAGGAGAAGGATTCAGGGCTTGTTGATCACACCTGCACTGGATCACTCGGAGGAGAATGAGATCTCAATGGCAGCCACTATTCAGAGCCTTATTTAGTCCACACTTATTGCATGTAGCTCTCCAGTCTATTTACGTAAAACAACACCAAAGGAAAACTACTAGAAATTTCCATCAGATGGACAGGAAAGAATATAACCAGAGGCTAGAAAACTACAATTCTTCTCATGAGACTAGAAGAGTTGAGTGGGCATGATATTGCAGACGAAGATTATGTCCATGATATGTGAAGGGATCATCTTGAAAAGAAAGGACAGAAGGGGCATGACTTGATAGCTGCTGAGCTGCATTTTGTCGAAGTGGGAATTAGCTCTTTTGTTTAGTTACTTCCCTGTTTTATTGAAAGATTTACATTATAAATGGAAAGTCATGGAACAGTGGGGGAAAAGAGAATTCTTCCTTTTCACAAGTGTTGTATAATCTCACACTTGGTACATTTAGAGATGTAGGAATATGTGGTTGCAATGGGATCTTCTGCAAAAATACTTTTTTTATAATTTTTGGTTAAATGTGTTGGTATTGTTTGTGTGTATGTGTGTGTGTGTGTGTGTGTGTGTGTGTGTGTGTGTGTGTGTGTGTGTGTGTGTGTGTGTGTATATATATATATATATATATATATATATTTATTTATAAGTAATATACACACACACATGGTTTCACTTCTAAATGTTGAAATTTCAAAACATTGAACCTCTGAATGACGAAGACCAGAAGATTGAAGTTTTGAAATCTTGAACCTTTTCAATAGAGATCGCCGTACAGTGCAGAATGGGAACTTTACCATTCCCTTCACTCTAGTATCATCTTGGAGTTGATATATTTAAGTAGCAAGGGGGCTTGCCCCCCTGCAAAAATGTGAAATTAGTAGTGTTTACATTTTGGATTTTTTTTTTTCGAGATTTCAAAACTTGAATCCTCTGGTGTTCATTATTCAGAGGTTCGATGATTTGAAATTTTGACGTTTAGAAGTGAAACTATGAAATATATTTCATCAGAAGAAGTGCCAATGAAAAATCAAGCAATGTTTAGCCATGCACCTGGAAGGCAATTGTAAGGACTAAATATTCATTGAATTTCCAAAAGTACTTAATTCGGTCTACAAAAGTGTCTGCGAAGGAGACAATACAAACACAAATGTTACCACATCAGGATCACTTCACTAATCCGATATAATACACACACACACACACACATATATATATATATATATATATATATATATATATATATATATATATATATATATATATAAAACAACTAAAAATAATACAAGACAACATAAACCTCTACACCCCTTGGATGTTTCCATGCTGAGAGCAAGAGATTTCCCTATTAGGAGGTTCCTATTAGGAGGTTCAGTGTCATTTGATATGCTTGAATTTCAATAATGACCTTGGTATATTTCACTTCAGTTGTTGTAGGACATAGTATTATTGTTTTTACTATATTTTTCTTAGTTTTTAACATTTTCATTTTTTATTTATCACTTATAATTTTATTTTGAGGTTTACTACATGGTTCAGTGATGTTTTATTGGTATATTTACTTTGCCAGTGGTATTGTGAATATTTGTTTCAATTACCAGAAGACGGTAATTTATTTCTGCCATATACAGTCATGTTTACCTGTTATATTTGTTGATGAGCTGTCCATTAGGACTTCTGATATTGTTGCCTTAGTGCTATGGAGCAGTTTTTGATGAGGATAGCTTGTCCTTGTCAATAGGTTGTTTTGCACTAGATCAGCAAGGTTGTGTAGAAGTTTATGTTAGGTTGTCTTGCATTATTTTATTTGTTTTTATTTGTTTTATATATATGTTTGTTAGTATTAGATCAGTGAAGTGATCCTGATCTGGTAACTTTTCGGTTTGTATTGTTTGGTAGGCTGACAGTAGGCAATACTTTTATTCGCACATATGTGAGGTGATACGCCCCTGAACACTCTCCTCCCAATTTTAGATTTCACTGTCCTTTCTTTGTTTTCCCTTGTAGTGCAGTATTTTCCTTAATCCTAATAAGCTGATCATGTCACTACCTTATATATGTGATTTTATGATCATCAGAGATACTTTTGAGTCTTATATTTGTGAGGATGATGTTTATTCTAAGCATTGGCATAAGCACACATGTTTGTAAGGATGAAAGACATTAGAAGAGTTCTAACTAGAATTGAGTTGTATATTCATTAATTATGGTTCACACAATATGGATAGACATAAGCACGACAGGCTCTGTCTTCGCCCAATGATTTTAGAGCATACAGTTCTTATTTTGTGATTTATTTTGATACGTATTAATAGTTTTATGGGGAGTGTTTAGTGACTACCGCTGTATGTGATAGTTTTACAGCAGTGATCTAGCTATGTAAGTTTTTCTGTTGACTGGTCTATGTTAGGTTTTTACAATTTTGATAGGAAGATGATTCATTGCACATTGATTAACCTGTACAACCCTCTCTTTGTCTTATTGGTTAAACATGAGATGTTTTTGTTTGGTGGATGTTCCTTAGATATGAAGAGTGATAGGTAGGACATTTTTCAGCTCTGATTGGTGGTATTGAGTAGTTCTCTGATCTGGCAGGCTCATATTTGAGCAATGAGTAGCAATTGTGATATTCATGATAGCGTTCATGGTAGAATTAGTTCATTATTTTTGATAGGTCCAGGGCCTATCTTTGATGATTTTGATAGGTCATTTGGTATGCATGGCATGCTCTATTGGTTCATAGAATAAGCTTTATTAACATAATTAGTTTTTAAATTTATTAATTTAATTGGTTTTGAGATATGATAGGACATGTTCTAATGGCTTCTCCTCTTTAAATGTGAGATGGGATTGTGTTTTTTATGGTCTGAAGAAGTGACATCAGTCATGAAAGTGCTTAACATTTTATTTTATTCTATTTTGTAATAAAAGTTTATCCGCTTCCTTCACAACATTGGTGTCGTATGGTTTATCGATTTTAATAATTTTCATACCACTGGGTTGCCATCGAAGTGATTGCATTTTTTGTATTTATTTGGTTATATGAAACAAAGTTAAAATACATTACTGCAGCCATTACTTTTATCACAGTTAGACACCTGGCTTGTGCACCATGAAAAAATTTGGCATTAATTGGTAGGTACCTAGACTTTCAGTGGCTACAAGTGACTGATCCTGCTGTCCTTTGCTGAAGCTATGTAATCCTTATTCTGGCTTTTTAAAGCTAGTGTGCATTTGTGTGAAGCCAGTTATATTACTTTACTGTGGACACTTGATGACAGAATCACACATCTGAATTGAAAGAAAAAGTAAAACCAAGTTTCTTTTTTTTACTCTTGATTTTTGTTCAGGACATTAATGGATAAAAATGTTGGAAAAAAAAAAAAACAATATGATGCACATCAGCACATCCAGACCCTTATGACTTCTAGTGACCTAGCGGCCCTCGGGCCTCCAACTTAATTCAGTGGTTTGCTCCACACATACTGTGGTACAGCCTTAGCCTGTTACAGGGTGTTGATAAGCTAGAGGAAAAAAAAACAAAATTGTATGGCAGTGTGGAAAAACATGAAAGATGTAACCTGTCTTGATGGTGTATGGCCAGGATAGGGGGAAGCAGAGGACAGTTACTGACAGTTCTAGGAGGCAACCATCGTGATGTAGGTAGACCCTGTGGAATCCTTTGTCATGGCCTGCATTACACAAAAGTCTGTTCCTATGACTAAACCAGCATCTTAGGTGCATATGATAAAGTAGCTACAATAAGTAGGTAGTGAGGCATTTTGTAGATGGAGACTGACCTCATCTGTTTTTTTATCATGAGTAAATGATCATATAACCTCAGTCACATTCTAGTTAACCCAAACCATAAAGTTGCTTCCTACAGAACTCCTGCTTTAAAGTCAGCTGTTGTCACTAAATGCAATGAAATGTAAAATAAACAACAGTTTTTAGACATGATTCAAATTCATTCAGCATATATGTCATTTTACTATGGGCATGAGACTGGCATTTATTGACTGACTATAATGCTTTTTGTTGAAATCTAAGATTGTAGGTAAATCGGTCCACAGGGTCTTACATGCCTAGCCATTAACCAGACAGTGACCAAAGGTGAGAATCAAATCTTGTACTTTGTGTCTATGAGGTAAACACCTTAACCATTATGTCAACCCCAAACCCCATTTGTGAAATAATATCTTATTGAGATAGCTTCTCTTTTTGAATTTGATCACAGGTGGCTCTTAAGCTTTTCACTTCCATTAACGAGTGCTCTATGACTTCTGGGTTATTTGCTGCTCTTTGTAGCTGTATGTTCACTTAAACCTACAAGAGAAGATCAGAGTTGTATTCATTTTCTGCTACTATATTTTAGCTATTAACTTGTAATGGAATGAATAAATATGTTTATTAACCTAGACACTCAGTAGTGTATTAGAGGTGATATTATTATCTGCTGACTGTAGAGAGCTGCCTTAGAAAGCTGGCTGCTGAATATGACCTCTTTTCCTCAGTGCTTTAAGCATCCTGCTGCTCATTTAATATCTGTAAAGTAGCTGATAACTCCTCAGACACTATGATTTTCCAAGTGCTAGGAGATATGCCCCTGGATTTATCACTTGGCTTTGAGGGCCATCATGCTTTTTGGAAATGATTGATTCTTTGTACGCAAAGTGCAACATCCAGCACAGCATGAATAAATCATTTCTGTGCAGGGAATATGCACTGGATTAGTTTCTCCTTTTGGTTTTTCTAATAAATTTTGTCCCATTCAATATACCTAGGCATCCCTTCCAAATTTACTCCAAAGTAGAAGAATATAGTTACATATTAAAAACAAAAGGTTTTCAAACTTTACAGGGATTTTCCCAGCCTGTTCTATCAGTGTGATGCATGTTATGTCATAAATATAGGCTCATCCTTGTCAGCTGCTCATCACTTCACCAACAAGCTCCTCCCTCACCACATGCTGCGCTTCACCAACAAGCTCCTCCCTCACCACATGCTGCGCTTCACCAACAAACTCCTCCCTCACCACATGTTGTCTTACTATATGCTATAACTGCTACATAGGTTCTTAGAGAAATATTTGACTAGCTGCCTTTGCAGGCCATTTTAAGCCTAGCCAGATATTCTTCGTGTTTCACTGTTGCCGTCATCACACTTGGGTTATCTGCCTACAGGTAGCCCTAAGTCGGCCCGAATATCAGAGACTTAGTATTTCTGCATCGGATGCTGTCGCTCCAGGACTGACGTCAGGATGTCAGGGGTATAAAAACAGGCAGCCAGTGCCATTATATCAGTCTTTGTTGCCGAGGAGCCTGAAGCAGAGGCAGTTCACAAGTGCCGGTCGGCCGCTGTCTGAATTTTCATTTACAAATTGAATAATCCTGAAGTCTTCTAAAGCTAAGTACCCATTGGGGATTCTTTTTTCTTGCTCTAACCGATGTCAGAAAATATTAACAATTGTCTTGCCTGTGGAAAGCAAATACCGCACACAGATTTTCGTTCTTACTGCATCACTTGTTTAGGGCCAGACCACAACGTACCTCACTGTCAGTTTTGTGCCTTGTTCAACACCCAAACCATTTGTCGGGCTCTCATTGACACTTAATTCTTTTGTTCTCTATTTCCGTATTCTGAAATGGCTTCGGTAAGCTATCCGAATACTGATATTCTGAAAAAATGTAAGGATAAAGACAGACAAACCGCATAGGTCCAAAGCTGCCGATGACGCTTCTGCTAAGCTAGTCGCCAGTTCGCCGGTACTCAGTGAGGTGCTTTCACAGCCCCTGATGCCTGCTTCAGTGGATTTGCAGGTCTCTACCAAGACCCATTCGGAGTCTGGTATGCTAGGAGACTCTTCTTAGACTATGTAACCTGTGGATGTCTCTACCTTGGATGGATCCAGCGCCGCTGTGCAGGCATTGGCTTCTGAGACAGTTCTTCACTCAACCGATGTTCGACTCAAACTGACAACTTCTTTTTTTATCTAAAACTACTGAGTTTCTTAGGCCTTGAGTATGCGCTATGCCTAGAAAACCGTTGACCAAAGTGCATGCACCTACTCCCATGCCACAACGGCAAATGCTTAAAATGGCAGAGGACCTTATTACGCTGATTAGGGGAAGTCAGCCTTCCCCTGCTAAGATGAAGAGACAAGTCCCCTGCAGCTTCAACAGTCCAGGAGTCCGATGACTCTGAGGTATCTGATTATGAAGACATGCACTTAACTGCTTATGAGGATTTAGATGCAGAGGAATCCATGCCCTCTGCCTCCCCACCAGAAGATTTTTCTTTTGGTGAAAGCATACATACTTTAAGAGAGCATTTCCACTAGGAATGCCAAGACTATCCTCAGTCCAAAAAGAGACTCAGAGAATTCCTAGATTTGCCACAGTACAGGCCTTTAGCAATACCACCTGCCCCGGAAGTTGTTGATGTTTTTATGGAATCCAGTCTTACTCCTGATACTTTACCTCCTACCCCTAAGAAACCAGACAGGTACTACAGAGTACCTAACACTCCAAATTTCTTTTCAGGAATCCTACTGCTGACCAGAGATCATTTCCCAGGGTCCTAAAGGTATCAAGGCAACTACAACCAAGAATCCCACCCCTTCGGACAGGGATTCCAGATCTTTGGACAGATGGGGGTAAGAAGGCATATACCTCTGCAACTCTTGCTATTAGTGCATTGAATTGTCAGTTTCACATGCTGAAGTACCAACAACATGTTATGGAACTTTTTAAACAAAAGTGTCTACCTTTACAGACTGTGCAGAAAATAAAGAATTGCAGGAACTTATGCACTCTGCAAGCCAAGTCAGCAAGCATACTGTGCAGTGTGGCTTTGACACCCTAGAAGCATCTTGCTGGGCAGCAGTCACTGGTTCTGTACTGAGAACATATGCTAGGCTCAATGAGCAGACTTTGCCAGACCATGTCAAATCAAAGTTACTACATGCTCCTTTGTACAAGGACAGTTTGTTTGGCACCAAAGCGGAAGAGATTACTAAAAAGTTGGAAGAAAAAGCTAAGTCTATGCAGTATGTTAAAGAATTTTTACAAGTGCAACTGCCTAGATTCAGTAGGCATTGCCCTTCCAAACACTGGTACTTTCCAGCCCCAGGGGAAACAGACCACCCAGACTACAGTCTCAGGATTTGCAGAGAAATAAGCAATGGAGTGCCCCTACCCCCAAAGCAGGGAGTGGTAAGCCACCTTCTTATGGAAAAAACTCACAATGACTTCTCTACTCCACTCCCCATCCCTGCCCAATTGCTGGTGCCCCGAGGAGGAAAACTTGCCCTTCATGCAAAAAACTGGATGTCCATCACACAAGACCAATGGGTCCTCAACATTGCATCCCAGGGGTACACATTTTAATTCACTCACTACCAACCCCAAGAGGGTTCCCAGACCTTCCTGCAAACCAGTGGGCAGAGGCTCAAAGCCAAGTTATTTCCCTGCTCTCCATCAGAGCTATTCAGCCGGTTCCAGTAGAACAGATAGGTCAAGGATTCTATTCCAAACTCTTCTTGATACCCAGAAAAGAGGGCTCTTGGCAACCAGTCCTGGATCTTCCAATGCTCAACACCTTCCTGGTGGTACCAAAATTCAAAATACTTACCCTGCAACAGCTTCTACCTATGCTAGCCAAGGATGCCTGGTTAGTCACCCTAGACTTAAAAGAAGCCTATCTGCACATCCCTATAATGGAGTCATGCAGGAAGTATCTACATTTCATGGCCGGATCTATGCATTATCAGTTATCTGCACTTCCCTTTGGCTTATCCACTGCAGCCATAGTATTCACAAAACTCCTGGCTCCAGTAATTGCTTACTGCAGGCAGAGAAATATCCAAATTTACCCATACTTGGACTACTGCCTGTATCAGGCGGACAGTCAGGATTTGCTGTTGCAGCACCTGACATTTGGGAAAAACCTCCTCACTTCCTTGGGGTACACCATCAACAAAAAGAAATCAAAACTGGTACCCAGTCAAAAGATTATATTCCTGGGAGCAAGCTTGGACACAACATCCCAGATGGCATTCCTCACTTCAGAAAAACAAGTCTATCTGACAGCCTACTTCAAACAAATGGCCACCAAAGCCTGGCTATCCACAAGAAAAATACTGCAGGCCCTAGGGTTCACGGCCTCATGTATACTGCTAATTCCATATGCAAGACTGCATATGAGGAAACTTCAATGGTACTTAAAAAGTCTTTGGTGCCAACATTCTCAGGACATGGAAACAGTCATTCCTGTCGTACCTTGTCTAAGGACAGAGTTCCTTTGGTGGGCAGAAGCATGCAACCACAACAAGGGACTGCCCTTTACTCAACCCGATGCCACCCAGACCCTAACCACAGATGCATCAGACTATGCCTGGGGAGCACACATGGAAGGCAAATGCATTCAGGGCCACTGGACCCGAAGTCAAATTCATCTGCACATCAACCAAAAATAGATGCTAACTGTGCAGAATGCCCTGACAGCTTTCAGATACGTACTCTTTCCAGGACAACAACTAATAAAAACAGACATCACAGTGATGTGGTACATCAACAAGCTGGGGGAACCCCCTCTTACCCACTCTGCTGGTTAGCCATGCCCCTGTGGAACATAGCCTTGGACATGCAAGTCCATCTGCAAGCTCAGTTCCTGCCAGGCAAACAAAACTCAATGGCAGACGACTTAAGCAGAAATCTCCTAGACCCACAATAGTGGCAATTGGAGCCCAGCACCTTCAACCTTCTGATTCAGAAATGGGGGACCCCAGAGGTGGATCTCTTTGCCTCCTCCTACAACCACCAGCTCAGCAAATTCTGCACCAGGAACCTTCACAGCAGGGCCTGGAAATGGATGCCCTTTCTTTTCAGTGGGTAAATCTCTGTCTATGCCTTTCCCCTTTGCCCCTTCTCTCAAGAGTATTGCTCAAGATAAGACAGGACAGACCAAGGACAATTCTGATTACCCTGGACTGACCACACCAGCAGTGGTACCCACTCCTGCGCAGCCCGTCACCGGTGCCACCCTGGCACCTACAACAGAACCCAACCCTGCTTAGTCAGCAGGAGAGACTGATTTTGCATTTGCAACTGCAAACCTTAAATCTTGCAACCTGGCTTATTACTTGAATTCTCCCCCAGCAGCCGTAAGCAAACAGGTGCAGGACGTCATTCATGAAGCCAGAAGACCCAGTACAAGAAAATCCTATGCTGATAAGTGGAAAAGGTACTGCTCCTGGATTCAATCTAAAGGAAAGAACACAACTCTGCCCTCCCTGCCTCTAATCCTGGATTACTTAGCAGATCTACTCCACAGAGACCTGTCCTTCTCCATTAAGATACATGCCTCAGCCATTTCGGCTCATTGCAACAAGGAGCCACCTCTCTTCTTGCACCCTCTTATCAAACAGTTCCTGAGGGGGGCAAACAACTTAAGGCCACCTAGGAGAGCAACCACCCCTGCTTGGGACCTTAACTTTGTACTGGAAAAGCTCACGCTTCCACCCTTTGAACCTGCAGTGTCAGCAGAGTTAAAATTCCTGTCCTGGAAAGCAGCCTTGCTTCTGGCCATCACTTCAGCTAGAAGAGTGTCTGAGCTACAAGCACTTAAGGCTGTGGAACCCTTCATTATTTTCCATGCTGACAGGGTTTCCATCAAGACTAACCCTTCCTTTATGCCTAAAGTGGTGTCCAGCATGGCTCTAAACCAATCCATCCACTTACCAACTTTCTTCCCTAATCCTTAGAATAAAGAGGAAAGGATGCTGCACTCCTTGGACGTGTGCAGACGGCTCAGATTCTACCTTGATAGGACTAAGCCCTTCAGAAAACCTGACCAGTTACTTATCAGCTTTGCAACAGGGGCAGAGGGCAAGGCCATTTCAAAACAGTTTCCAAATGGATAGCACACTGCATCCATTTCTGCTACAAGCACCATAGGAACCCAACTCCTCAGGGGGTCAGAACACATTCCACTAAGGCAACTTCTACCTTTACAGCATTTATCAGTGAAGTCCCTACCAGGGACATCCTGGAATCTGCTACCTGGAGTTCTGTACACACCTTCAACAAGCATTACCACCTGCCTGTGTTTTCCAAATCCAGGGTAGATTTTGCAGCAGCAGTCCTGCAAGGCATACTAGCCAGCTCTAACTCATCTTGACTGCCTCCACCCTTCTTCAGCTCTGGGAATCCACCCAAGTGTGATGACTGCAACAGTAAAACACAAAGAACATAGTACAGTTGTGTACACTTATCATAAATGTAGATGTTCGAGTGTATTCACTGTTGCAGTCCTGGCTTCCCTCCCTCCAGCCCCCTGGTTTCTCTCTCTCTCTCCTCTCTATGGCTATTACTCACTCCTTTCAGGAGCATTGGTATTGGTATTCACTTTTTACTGGTGGTGTTTTCCCAACCATAACTTAGCTCCCTATTTGGGGGGCTCCTGACATTTGAGGCAAGAAAAACGTATGTGATGGTGTCGGCTACCTGTTTTTATACCCCTGATGACCTGACATCAGTCCTGGAGTGACAGCATCTGATGCAGAAATACTAAGTCTCTGGTATTCAGGCCGGCTAAGGGCTACCTGCAGGCAGATAACCCAGGTGTGATGACTGCAACAGTGAATACACTCAAACATCTACATTTATGGTAAGTTTACACAACTGTACTTTTCCCTTTTTGTACTCAAAATAACCTGTCACATTAGGTTATAGATTGACCTTATCCATCCCATGGTTGATAATTATGTATTACCCCTAATGGGAATAACTGGGATCATACAATAGATAATTTGAGGGGACCTATGCATGGGATAAATATTTTGGGGGTCTATATTGCAACGTTGAACTAAAACAAGTTTGAACGTTGTAATATCGAATCCTAAAGTGGAAAATAGCAAAGCCACGGCACACCAGCTTTTTTCCAGGAAAAAAATATTGGTGAGCCTTTTCTGGGCTTTACTATTTCCTCCACTGTGCAGTGTGTGGGTCGAAGTCCCCCACTTCAGTTTAAGGTTTGTTTTTTTTTTTTTGGTCACGGAATAGCAATTTTATTCCATGGGGGAAAAAATTGTTGTTCTGTGCTTTCGATTTTGTTGAGTTTTGGACATAAGGGTTCAATATTACAACGATTGAACTTTTGTAAGTTCGTTGTGATATAGACCCATATTTTGGAGCTGCCTATATCCATTAGTAGTACAAGGGGGCAATTCATGGATACATTTTCTGTTTCCCATCCACAGATGTAAGTTATGCTTGAAAATGGACAGTGATGATCTTTGTTTTGTGTGGATGAGGATTCTGTTCCATCCATAGTAGTTTTATCTTCTACGAAATATACCTGTCCCTCCAAACCATTCTGTTAACATTGCAAAAGTGGTTTAGCTCTCTAGATTGAATATTTCTTATGCCATTTGACTTGCTGATGTGCAATAAATCCATCAATAGTGACACTGGAAGCCTTGTACACCAGACACAGATCACCTCTAATCAGTCTGTAGGATGCTTAGTGTTGTGACAGGGCTTTGAGTCAGTCCATGTGGGATATGTTGTTTAGGCCTTGTATCCTTTTAGTAAAGTATTTCTGTGGGTGTTCCTGATGTTGCATGCATTTGGACAGATACACGTGAAAGGGGGCATTATATTTAATGACTGGCCTAATGAGAGCTGAGTAGAGAGAGATAATGACATCACTAGATCTAGAGCCAATCCCTTTTTTAGAAAGTGTGCCAAATAGAAAGACTTTCTTACAACAATAGATGCTTGTTGGTCAAAAAATTTTATCACTGTTTATATAAGTTCTCAAATCCCGAACAACTCGGTCAACTCTTAGGGTTGTATTGTGAACGTGGTAGTTCCCTGAGGTAGATGACTTAAGAAAGGACACAGTAATGCATTTTTTGACATTGTTTCAATACATGATATCAGCACCAGTTATTTGAAACAAACCTTCCTGCAGGATGGTTAAGTCATTGGGGATTTGAAGACTGCTCCTAGCTTGCAATCAGCTGCAAACTGTCAGCTAGTGCTCTTTGTTATTGGCTTTCACTTCAGAAAAATAGATGCCAAACAAGAGAGTTCCAAGCACAGAGTGGTATGGGATTCCACTGGTGTCTCTGTGGAGGTAACTTCCCTTATTTTGATTGTCTGCATTCTGTATGTGACCCAGTCGACAATCCAGTGGGTGACAAAGGGATTTATACCCAGTATATTTAGCTTTTCTACTGTGCTTTGGCTAGGTCAAGGCATGCAGTGTGTACTGTTTTGCCTTCATCTATTGCTTTGGTGACCTTTTCCAAAAAATGCACCAGGCTGAATAAGCATGATCTGCACTTCACAAATCCAAACTGAGATCGCTGCAGTGTTTGGAGGTCCCCCATGTCCTGATTGATTAATTCCATGATAAGTCTTTCCATGCCTTTGCATGTGAGACTGGTGAGACTTTTATGGGTCTGTGGAATGTCCTCCAGTATGCAGGAGAATGTCTGTAGCTGTTCTCCATTTGCTTGGTATAAAACCTGTATGGAGGCTGAGATTGAAGAATGTTGATAGGGGTATGGATACATTGTACTTCATGCTATTTAAGATGCATATGTGGATATTGTCAGGACCCATCAATGCAGTACTTTAAGCTTTTTGTAGCACTTTCAGGACTTGGTCTTGTGTGATAGCTGGAGGTGAGCCAGTTTCAGGTATATCTTTAGAGACAGACAGGTGAAGTGGGTAAAGTTAGATCAAAATTTATCACCCAGTAAATTTACTGTATCTTCAGCATCTGTGCGGATAACATCATTCACAATCATCTCAGAGTATTGCTGTATTGTACATTTGATTATGAAATACTGCCTTGTGATTGTCTTTGGATTGGATAGCTATTTTAGCCTCAAACTTGGTTTTGGTGGATTTCATTAAGTTTCTAAATTGTTTATTTCACTGATGAGGGCCCTAATGTTTTGGGAATTACTCTTCTTAATTTTGGTAAAAATTATTTTCCTTTTATTATAAAACTTGTTGATACTGTGGTTCTGCCATGTTGGGTTGTTCATGGGGTTTTGATTCTTCAACTCTGACTTGATATATACAACTCTCCTGTCTGTTAATGATAAATATCCTGAGACATGCATGTCCTGCCAGAAAAATAAAGTCCCTGAAAAGCCAGGGGGATGCCGCCACATAAGTTGTGTTCATGTCAGATACAAATTATTAAGTAGCAATCTCAGGAGGAAGACTCCAGGGCCATAAGCAAAATTGTGATTTATCAAACTATTTGATGCAGTCATCCAAGCAAAAATACCAGGTGTGTTTTTACCAGCAATAAAGTACATGATACCTATAAAGGTAACATCACCTGCAACTAGTGTGTAGTGTAATGTAAAGTGTAGGGAAGTTAGTTTTGTTACACAAGTCTGTGCAGACTTGTTAGGGTTTGACTTATATGGCAATTCACATCCCCTGCCCCCACAAAACTCTCTCACCTCTAAGTGTTTTTTGATCCTAGTTTCCCATTCTTACTCTTGCCATGTGGTTCGCTAGTCCCCCCAGCTTATCGATGGAGTGATGTGCATGAAAGGTGATCAGGTCAAGCAACCTTCATATCTACAAATTTCTATCCATGGGGCTTAGCTGGAGCTTTAATATAACCCAGTTCATCCTTTCTAGAAAAAGGTAGAGTTAGATTATCGCCTGTATCAGTTTTCCACAATAAGACGTGGAGTCTGAATTTATTTTCATTCTACTGTAGAGTAGACAGAATAGGAACCTCAATCCTAACAGTAACAGATTCCATTTAAGAGAAAAATACAGTGATTTGCTGTTCCGAGATAAGTGTTATAAAATACTTTTTTGTAGACTTTGTAGCTACAACATTCAGCTGAAGTTTCTGACATTACATTAGTATTATATCTACAGATAACATCTATTGTTTTAGCTGTAGATCAATGTTGGATATTTTATATTTTATATTATAATATTGTATTTTATTTTGGATCAGTACAATTTTTTAATAACATAATATTATTGGTTTTACATATGTCGGAATCATTGCTTAGTTCATGTTTGTTTCATTTTATGGATTTTAGAGAAGAACTGTTGTTGCTGAGTTTAGATTTGTACAAGGCAATTGAAATTCATATTTTATGAATTAGTTTAACATAATTTAGATTATTTAAAATATTGTTTATATATATAATGGTATTTATATTCTATGGGACTATGCCTTTAAGAAGGAGCGGTGTTATTTCAGTATTTGGCAGGGAGTTTATATATAATTTTCAAAAATAACTGTCACTGCTTTTTTTGCATGCTTTCTGATGAAGTCTAACCATTGTGCTAGACGAAAAATGCTTATTTAGCGTTTTAAAATAAATTTTGCGTTCCTCAAGAAGTGCGGCTTTTAGCTGCTTTTTCAAGACGTTTCTGACATGATGTATCAGTTTCCAAAGCACATGCCATCATTAATGCCACAACCCACTGTTACTGCAAAATTATTTCTACATTAGTGATAATTATTTTTATTATTTACTGACCTCTGACTGGCAGGAACAGGAGTCAGAACCAGCTATAAATGTAAATGACTCATACTTCCTTGTGTATGTATGTTTACTAACTGCATGGAAATAGATTTGACCTAAAGGTTAGAGTAGTACGCGCAGGCATCACAATGTCAGGTTTAATTTGATCCATTTACACACACCTACACAGATTAAATTCCCATATTCACAGGTTTGTTTTCTGACATTATTGTAAATAATAATAATGTAATGCAGACTTAATTCTGTAGCACTGGAATTAACGGTAATGACTTGTTAGGGTTTGACTTGTATGGCAATGCACATCCCCTGCCCCCACAAAACTCGCTCACCTCTAAGTGTGTTTTCACTCTTCCTAGTGATACAATAACAAAAGATAAAGGGTAATACCAGAATCTGTGTTATAACTGTAGATGAAATATTAAACTTACTGCATTATACATTATAGTAACTCTGAACATAAGATCAGCAAAGACTTGTAGCTTATTACAACAATTGTTACTAAACTAAAACATTATAAGCTTTAAATATATTCAGCATGTCCATTTATTTTCATTTCTTTTAAATGGGGCAAACAAGCACTTCAACTGTTAGCTTGCAAATAGCTTTTTACTATCCCTGTAACATTTTTTTTGGTTCTTTCATTTTTATTACAGACTTTATTTAAAACAATATTGCTTGCCCTTGGTAAAAGCTTTATCATATTCTAAGAAATGACAGTAATGCAGATGGATTTGTGTAATGTGTGGGTATAATGATTGTATGAATTTTGAAGTGAATTACATTGCAGAAAATAAAATAGCAACAATGAAGTGCTGAAGTGACATTTATTTAATTTGCCTGTTTCTCTTCTAGGGTAAAAAATGTATTTATCTGATAAATGGCAAGTAAATCCAAAATACAGATAATTGTTCTTTCAGATTGTAATGATTCTGTCTTACTTTATTTCCTGTCTTTATTTTCACTTTATTGACCTGATATTAACATTAGCTTCTTTATTCTGTTTTGAAATATAATTACACAAAGTTGGGGAAGTATTCAAAAATGAATAGAGGCATATGAAGAGTTATATGAAAGGTTGGCCACTAAAGAGGGATAAAAGGGACCTGCACCAATTGGCTAGACAGAGGGACCGAGCTAGGAAAGATGTGCAGCAGGTAAAGGTGAGAAAGGATAATGAGGGAAACATACTCACAAGCGAGGAGAGTGTGTTGAGTAGATGGAAAGAGTACTTTGAGGGGCTGATGAATGAAGAGAATGAGAGAGAGAGAAGGTTGAATGATGTCCTTCAAGAATGCAACTGCAGTCCTGACATATGGGTTGTCCTGCCTCAGGCAGCCCTTCGGTCGGCCGGATTCCAAAGTCTGGGTCAGTCAGAGTGGCTGGGGTATAAAAGCATCAGCCGACGCCATCTTCTTCAGTCTTTCTTGGTGCCTGAAGCAGAAGCAGTTCGCAAGTGCCGGTCGGCCAGCTCCTGTGTTTTCAGATCGTCATCAGAATGGGGAACCTTTTCTTGCCTCAGCCGATGTCAGATAAAACTGCAAAAGTTAATAATTGCTTGTCTTGTGGTAAACAAATACCTCATAAGGACTTCCATTCTTACTGCCTTCCCTGCCGATCTCGCCTGTGCTTAGGCACCGGGCAGAATTTGCTGAAGACTTTTTGGGAAAATTACTCCTATATCATGCCGCCGGAACTACCGACAGCACATATTTCAAAAACGGAAGGACCCTTGACATTCGTTACCCAAAACTTCCCACCGGCATTCATGACCAACTTCCTACCGACACCATGCTAAAGCCTACAGTGCATCGGTCTCTGGAGGCGGTAATTCAACCGAGGCCGGACACCGCTTTCCGGAGGCTACCCCGTGCCGGTTGTTGATTTTCCTCCTGTCAAGCCCAAGATTTGCCTGACACCATACCGGTGGACAAAGTTACTCCAACACGTGGGGCAGCTAGACCTCCTGTGTCTATGTCCATCAAGGCCTACACACGTGCTAAGGCTGCCAGCCAGGCTAAGTCTCACCCTCCTAAATCTTTTTCTCAGGGTCCCACTTCTGAGAAACAGATCATGACTTTAGCTGCAGATCTAATTTCTTTAATCAGGGGCTCTCAGGCTCATCCAGACAGAGGTTCTCAGCAGACAAAAGGCCTAGGGTTGAGCAGGCAGATACCCTTTCCTCAGATGAAGCCTCTGGTGAGTCAGGCCTTTCAGATTCTCAGGAAGAATCCTTCCATTCTGATGCTGATGAATCCATTCCCTCTGCCTCTCCTCCTGAGGATATTTCTTCCAGGGAAATTCTCCACTCCATGAGAGCATTTTCAGTGGCAGGGCCAGGATTTCTCCGACTCCAGGAAAAGGCTTCGGACTTTCCTTAAGTTACCCCAGCACAGGCCTTTAGCTATACCCCCAGTGTTGGATGTCCTGGATGATGTATTCTCTGACTCCAGTGCTTCTCCTGATTCTCTCCCTCCTGCTCCTGTCAAGCCAGACATATATTACAGGGTTCCTGAAACTCATAAACATCTCTTTAAGGCCCACTCTGTTGATCTAGAAACTATTTCTCAGGGGGGAGTGGCTACTTCCCAAAGCCACTTCCACGGCCAAAAATCCTTTGCCCGCAGACAGGGAATCTAGGTCCCTGGAGAGGTTGGGTAAAAAAGTTTATACCTCTTCCACCCTTGCCATGAGGGCACTTAACTGTCTTTTTCATATGTTTCAGTATCAGGATTTCTTGATGGATGATTTGCAGAAAAAGTTAGCCTCTCCTGAGCCTTTAGATAGAAAGGCCTTGCAGGATTTGGTTCATAATACTCAGCAGGTTAGCAGTCATTTTCTTCAGTGTGGTTATGATGCATTGGAAGCTTCATGTAGGGCAGGTATGACAGGGGCCGTCATACATAGACATGCTTGGTTGAAAGAACAGACATTGCCAGATCATGTTAAAGTAAAGCTTCTAGATGCACCTCTGGAAAAAGACAAGCTATTTGGTGCTAATGCACAGGGTGTGTTGAAATCAATTGAGGAAAAGGCTAAATCAGTACAAACAGTCAAAGATTTCCTCCAGGTTCAGCCACCAAGGTTCAGTAGGAATTGAAGAATTGGTCCTTTCCAGACACTGACAAGTTCCAAAGGGGAAAAACAGGCGTGCTCGAGGTAGAGGACAAATGGCAACCAACTAATCAGAGAAGTGGCAGGGACTTCTACTGCTCCACAGGAACAATCACAATGACTTGACTTTGACACCGCCGACCAAGGCTCAAAGAGAAGCACCTTTAGGCGGAAAATTGTCTTTATTCTCAAAAAATTGGCATGTTTTTACAAAGGACAAATGGATTTTGGACATAATAGACAAAGGTTACAGGTTCCACTTCCATACCTTACCAACAAGACAAGGCATGCCAAACCTGCCACAAAATCAAAGGGCAGAGGCACTCATACAAGTTTCAAAGCTGCTACAAATCAAAGCAATAGAAAAGGTTCCTCTTCAGGAACAAGGCCAGGGATTCTACACAAGACTGTTCCTTGTTCCAAGAAAAGAAAAGCAATGGAGACCTATACTGGACTTGTCCTAAACACTTTTCTCATTGTGCCAAAATTCAAAATGCTGACGTTACAGCAACTTATGCTGGGCAAGGGGTCTTGGCTGGTTACTCTGGACCTCAAGGAGGCATACCTGCATGTCCCAATCAGACACAGCTGCAGAAGATACCTCAGATTTCTTGCAGGGTCAGAGCATTATCAATTCTCAGCATTGCCTTTTGGCTTATCTACTGCGCCCAGAGTATTCACAAAATGCCTGGCATACAAATATACCCTTACCTGGATGACTGCCTTATACAAGCGGACAGCAAGCAAGCCTTGATAAGAAACTTGGACTATGTCATTCACTTACTACAGGCTTTGGGATACACAGTCAACATTCAAAAATCAAGACTACTGCCATCCCAACAAATAATTTTTCTAGGAGCCAAACTGGACACAAACTCACAGATTGCTTTCCTCACAGAAGAAAAACAAGAACAATTACCAGATTACTTCAAAAGCCTAGCAAAGCACACCCAGATGACTGCAAGGAAAATCCTGCAGGCCCTGGGTTTCATGGCATCTTGCATTCTTCTAATTCCACTGGCAAGACTACACATGAGAAAACTACAATGGCACCTAAAAAGTTTATGGTCTCAACACAGCCACAACTTAGAAGCAATTATTCCACTCATTCCATGTCTACAAAAGGAATTTTTGTGGTGGACACAAGCAAGCCAGCTAAACAAAGGCATGTCTTTCAACAAACCTCAAGCAAGCCAAACCATTACAACAGATGCCTCAGATCATGGATGGGGGGGCGCACATGGAGGGCAGATGCATTCAAGGGCAATGGGCACCCCGAGAATTGCATCTGCACATCAATCAAAAAGAAATGTTGGCAGTGATTCATGCAATCGAGGCCTTCGGAAAATTTCTTCAGCAAGGTCATCTGCTAATAAAGACAGACAACACCACTGTTATGTGGTACATAAACAAACAGGGAGGCACCCATTCTTACCCCCTCTGCAGACTAACAATGACTCTTTGGGGAAAGTCCCTGAAACTGAACATACAGTTGCAATCCCAGTTTGTCCCAGGCAAGGACAATGTTCTGGCGGACAGTCTAAGCAGAAACATTATGGATGTTGCATCCAGACATTTTTTCACAAATAACTCATGCATGGGGAAGGCCGGACATAGATCTCTTTGCCTCACACCTCAATCATCATCTGAAGAAGTTCTGCTCAAGGACACACCATCCTCAAGCCTGGAGAATGGATGCTCTCTCATTCAGCTGGAATTCTCTAACATTCTATGCATTTCCACCTCTACCATTAATGACCAAGGTGTTACTGAAGATCAAAGCAGAACAACCGAAAGGCATTTTGATAACTCCAGACTAGCCAAGACAGCACTGGTATACATTACTAAGGAGCATAACTCGCGTGGCTCCTGCCTCAATGGCCTCTGCTTATAACTCAGCACAATTACAGCACTGTTCATCCCAACCTGCAAACATTGCAACTGACAGCTTGGAGGGTTCCATGACTTCTCCCCATATCTCTCTCCAAAAAAGTTCAAGAGGTCTTACTGGAAGCACGCAGGCCTTCCACCAGAAAAACTTATTCAGCCAAATGGAAGAGATTCAACATCTGGAATGCCAACAAGGGTCAGGATGCATCAGTAATGAGCATCCCACAGATACTAGAATACTTGGCAGAAATGCTTCACAATGGCCTTTCATATTCTTCCATAAAAATCCACGCTTCAGCAATTTCAGCAAAATACAACTGTGATCCACCTGTGTTTTCACATCCTTTGCTAAGACAGTTTCTAAGAGGGATAAAGAATACCAAACTTCCATGAAAACCACCAGTGCCTGCATGGGACCTCAACTTCGTCTTGGAAAAAATAACTCTTCCTCCTTTTGAGCCAGCAGCATCTTCAGAATTGCTATTTCTCTCCTGGAAAACAGTTTTCCTGTTGGCAATTACTTCAGCAAGAAGAGTCTCGGAGATACAGGCCCTCATGGCAGTACCTCCATTTCTCATTTTCCATCAGGACAGAGTCTCTTTAAGAACCAATCCTTCATTCATGCCAAAAGTGATATCCAGGGTTTCTCTAAATCAAGCAATTCACCTGCCTACTTTCTTTCCCAATCCTCAAAATAAAGGAGAAAAGCTTCTGCACACTTTGGACATACACAGGCAATTGCGCTACTACTTGGACAGAACAAAGGCCAACAGAAAGTCTGACCAACTATTTGTAGCTTACGCTGCTGGAGTACAAGGAAAGACAATTTCCAAACAAACAATTTCAAAATGGATTGAAACTGCATCAGATTCTGCTACTCTTTCCATGGAAAAGGTGTGCCAGCCAATATCAGGCCACACTCCACCAGAGCTACAGCCACCTCCACAGCCTTTCTAAGAGGGTGGCTACAAAGGACATTCTAGAAGCTGCTACATGGAGCTCCGTGCATACATTTTCCAAACATTACAACCTGCCTTTATATTCCAGATCCCGAGCAGGCTTTGCTTCTGCAGTCCTGCAGGGCATTTTAGCTACACCATCCTTATCTTAGATCCTACCACCCCAGCTTGGCTATGGTATTCAACCCATATGTCAGGACTACAGTTGCATTCTTGAAGGACATAGTACAGTTTTGTACCTACCATAAATGTAGATGTCCGATAGATATGCAACTGCAGTCAGGTTTTCCCTCCCTCCTACCCCTCTGTAATTCTCTTTTTGGGTCCACTCCCTTTTAAATTAGCTGGGGATATCTGTTATGGTGTATCTGTTTATTACTGTTGTACATGTCTGGAATTTTTATCCATTCTCTAAATTTAGCCTTCCTTGGAGGGGACCTGGCATCTGGGGCAAGAAACACTGAAGAAGATGGCGTCGGCTGATGCTTTTATACCCCAGCTGCGCTGACATCGGGAAGAGCAAGGGCTGCCTGAGGCAGGACAACCCATATGTCAGGACTGCAGTTGCATATCTATCGGACATCTACATTTATGGTAGGTACAAACCTGTACTATGTTGGGATAGTGAATCAGGAAGTAAAACAGTTTAGCAAGGAGGAAGTAAGGACAGCTATGAAGAGGATGAAGAATGGAAAGGCTGTTGGTCCAGATGACATACCAGTGGAAGCATGGAGGTGCTTAGGAGAAATGGCAGTGGAGTTTTTAACTAATTGTTTAATGAAATCTTGGAAAGTGAGGGGATGCCTGAGGAGTGGAGAAAAAGTGTTTTGGTACCTATTTTTAAGAATAAGGGTGATGTGCTGAGCTGTAGTAACTACAGAGGGATAAAACTGATCAGTCACAGCTTGAAGTTATGGGAAAGAGTAGTGGAAGCTAGGTTACGAAGGGAGGAGGTGATTAGTGATCAGCAGTATGGTTTCATGCCAGGAAGGGGCACTACAGATGCGATATTTGCTCTGAGAGTGTTGATGGAGAAATATAGAGAAGGTCAGAAGGAGTTGCATTGTGTCTTTGTGGACTTGGAGAAAGCATATGATAGGGTGCCTATAGAGGAGTTGTGGTATTGTATGAGGAAGTCAGGAGTGGCAGAGAAGTATGTAAGAATGGAACATGATATGTATGAAGGTAGTGTGACAGTGGTAAAGTCTGCAGTGGGAGAGACAGATGTGTTTAAGGTGGAGGTGGGATTACATCAAGGATCAGCTCTGAGCCCTTTCTTATTTGCAATGGTGATGAACAGATTGACAGACGAGATCAGACAGGAGGCCCCATGGACTATGATGTTTTTAGATGACATTGTGATCTGTAGTGAGTAGGGACCAGGTTGAGGAGACCCTGGAGAGGTGGAGATATGCTCTAGAGAGGAGAGGAATGAAGGTCAGCAGGAATAAGACAGAATATGTGTGTGTGAATGAGAGGGAGGATAGAGGAATGGTGAGGATGCAGGGAGTAAAGTTGGCGAAGGTGGATGAGTTTAAGTACTTTGGATCAACAGTTCAGAGAAATGGTGAGTGTGGAAGAGAGGTGAAGAAGAGAGTACAGGCAGGGTGGAATGGGTGAAGAAGAGTGTCAGGAGTGATTTGTGACAGACTGGTACCAGTAAGAGTGAAAGGGAAGGTCTACAAGAGGGTGGTGAGACCAGCTATGTTATGTGGGTTGGAGACGGTGGCTTTGACAAAAAGGCAGGAGTCAGAGCTGGAAGTGGCAGAGTTAAAGATGTTAATATTCACACTGGGTGTGACAAGGATGGACAGGATTAGGAATCAGTATATTAGAGGGTCAGCTTAGGTTGGACGGCTTGGAGACAAAGTCAGAGAGGCAAGATTGTGTTGGTTTGGACATGTGCTGAGGAGGGATGCTGCGTATATTGGGAAAAAGATGCTAAGGATGGAGCTGCCAGATAAGAGGAGAAGAGGAAGGCCTAACGTAAGGTTTATGGATGTGGTGAGAGAGGACTTGGAGATGGTTGGTGTGAGAGAGCAAGATGCAGAGGACAGGAAGAAATGGAAACAGATGATCCGCTGGGGCAACCCCTAACTGGAACAGCAGAAAGAGAAGAAGCTTACTCCTTAATGATTGTGTTATTTTACACTTTTCTAGTGTCAAGCACAACTCTCAACCTTTTGCCTCCGGAGTTAAGGACAAAGGGAAAAATCATCAGGGAAAAGGCAGCAGATTTGGGATATTTTTAAAATACCGGAATAACTAACTTAGAACTTCTCAAAAGAATGCCCAGTTTTTAGGAGGTACAGAGCATAATGTTGAGTCAAAATTAGATGTGTCCTTTCACATCAGAGACAGCTGAGAAATGTGGCTGGCTATGCCTCAAAACGGAATGATTTTGCATTTAAGTGCAAAAGTACTTAGTTTATAGGCATATCTGCCACAATGCACAATGGTAAGAAACTTTGCAAAGATAGCTCATTGAGATAAGGAGCACTTTGCAGGAACTCTTCACACAGTGCTGTTCATTTCGGAATACTCCACCTGATATGTTTAATGTGTGTGTGTGTGTGTGTGTGTGGCATGCAATGTTTTATTTTTTTATGAATATATAATTCCTATTTTTCTTTTGTATAAAGAACAGCTGACTTCAAATAACTGTCTTAGCTACTATTTTGTATATTTTCTTGTCACTGATGTTACCTTTTCTTGACTGTCTGTATTAGTATAAGGCATATGGTCCAACACATTATCATTACACCTTTTAAGTGAATTAGCCAGATCAGATGACTTAGCAAGGCCCATAAGATATTGCCAAAAGAATCTCCAGTAAGGAATCAAAGCCTATTTTGTTATGATCCCTGTGACTGTTTTATTTACACTAGATGATGGCTGTATTTGAAGATGTCATGGTCTGGATGGAGACTTAGTGAAAAGTGTGGCAGTGAAGTTGCAACCTAGTCTCTTAAGGTAAATGGAATAATATTTTATTGTAAAGTCATTCAGTTCATCAGGTATAATCTCTGCCAAAAAGAGACTATGAGAACATGAAAAACTTAGCGGACAGCTTTGTTTAAATAAGTGAAGACTAAGGCTGCAGAGGCTTCCTTCTCTTCAAGTTGCAATAAAAGATATTTATGAGCAAGGTTGATGTAATGGAGATGTTGTGAGTAGTGGCCTATTGGGTATGAATGGTGAGGTGTGATCGGTTATGACCCTTCTTCATGGTGATGCGCCCCTCTGCTTCCCTGCCTGCATGGTATTCCCATTTCCACCAGACTGCAGAGGAACAGTGCTCCTCTCAGCATGTTCCTTGATCCCCTGTCCCGGAAAATCGTGAGCAGGTACAGTCTCATCATTTCTCTCTGTTACCAAGCCTGGTCATTAGCGCCTTAGGTTTTAATCAGACTCAAAACAGCTGGCTAATAGTCAGGGCTTTATCCTTCTGTGCAATGCAAGGCACTGTAATTCACTGAAAAATTAAATGATTGGAATCCAGCCAAGCTAAGTAGCAAATATGACGCGAGGGGATTTCTCACTGTATGCATATCACTATCGTCAAAGCATACCATCCATAAAGATTTGTAGAAAACAGAGAGGAGAATATAATACAGGATAATTGTCTGTATAATGACAACAAACAAGTATTCTCAACTAGAAATAAAATCCATAGCTTAGGTCACTAAAATACACAGACAACAAAAGTCATAAACCAGTCAGATTAGTTTGTGCTGAAGTGACCTTATGATGCTTGTTGGTGGATCTCTGATAAAACTGAGTTCTTTTCCACTTTGACTGGGTCTTTTAGTGGTGCAGGGTGCTACTTATGTTGTATCATATAACATGTCTCCATATCAGAGTAACAGTATTGGTTTGTGTAAACACAGGTCTCTGTTAGAGTAAGATATAATGATTTCTATGAACGATAGATGCAGTTTCACTGCAGCACAACAAATGGTAGAAAGTACTGGATGGGTGAACAGCAATGTGATATTCTGTCAAGGTATTTGCTTTTTCCTCAGAGCAAAAATATTTTTTGGCTTTTTATACATTTCATGAATTAGCTTTATTGCCGTATATTATGGTTATGGTGAAGGAATGTCCATTTTTCAGGATTAATGATTATTGATTTCCATTGTTTACCTTTGTGGGATCTGTGGTTTCTTGTATTTTTATTCTTTCTTATGTCAGAAGCCCCTTTTAAGGAAACCCCCTCACTGTGGTTTCTTTTTTAAAATCCCTCCTACAGATCTTGCCAATGGTTCCCTTACCTGTATTCTGTTGTCTCACTAATGCACCCAGGAGCATAAAACCAGGTGTGTCTGAACTGAACAAGAGACTTCCAGCTGATTCATTCCCATGTAGGAGATTGATAATCCCATTTATTCCAAAGGAGATGAGAGATGAGCATTAGGAAGTGGCCAGTGTACTAGTCCCATGAAGGTCCCCTTACCATATTTTTTAATCCCTCCATTTAGGTGGCTGACTGACTAAAAATGACATCTTGGACAGGAAGTGATGTTCTTGCTGTCACTCACATTATCCCTGACTCAGCAATCTATGCAGTGCTTAAAAGCACATGCCCCCCCCCCCCCAACCTGTCCTGGCCCCTTCCATGGGTGATCATCTACTTTCCAGTAGATGACAGCAGTGTTTTGGGCCATGTTACCTTCCCCTCACCAGGATGGGTGAGCTGGCATTAGCCACTCAATCCTACCATCCACTGCCTTAGCCCTCCAGTTGCCCTTCCTCTAATTTAGTGCAAGTTTTCTGGGCCATAGTCAGGTCCTTGTCTCCCTAAAAAATGGGTCTGGGGGTGTCCACCTCAGCAATTTCAAGCAAATTTAGAAAAACACTATTTAAGATGTGAAGTATAGCAAACAGAGTCCAGTTTAATGACAGTAACTCCTAATGCCAGTTAATGATTTGTTTGTGATTACAGGCCATTGCTGACACATGAACATGGAATAAAAGGTTCTCCAGATAATCCCATTTCCGGAATGAAAATTCATATCATTTTACCAGGGATTGAGATAAGTGTACCAGTGATGCAAGCAGATTCCTTCAAGTGATAAAGTGTTTGTATTTAAGATGGAAACCAGAATGTAAAATATAAAGGACCTGAACTTGTGAAGTGAGCAATGAAATGACCACTCAGAAGATTTAAATATTCTTCTCTTTAGGCATTACCAGATTATATTTAAGTGAATCAAAATTTAAGGTAACAGCTTTCAATGTAAGGCCACAAGTGATGGGAAACAGGAGAAATGAATAGGCGATCCCTGGACTGGGGAGACGGTATGCTTTTTAAAATTAGTGAGAAATATCCAAATTCAAAAGTGTACCACTTAATTAAATTACACATTCCATCCATTTACTGTGGAAGATAACACAGTCCTACTTAAAGTGCCTAGATAAATTATGGTAAAGCCAAAATAAAAACTGTCATACTAACTCTGCTAGAGAATCAAGTGGATAGAATATGATTAAAGTTGCAAAAGATGTTACTTCGGGGAATCTGTACACTAGCAACAGTGCCAGAGGGATTAGATGCAATATTTTACACATAGTAAAAAATATAGGAGGAAATAGAAGATGGAGGGCTTACAGTGAAATGCAATATGTTAAAAGGGTAAAAGAAAACTGCATGAAACCATATATGAAATAACATCTACAGGAATTTATATTGAGAATAAAAGCACAGACATGTATGTCTCCAGTAATACTAGCAGTGAAATGGAAAATAGCGCAAGTGCATGCAATCAAGTAAAACTGCTACTTTTTTATTTATAAAAGTAGGATATAGAATCAAAAATATATGTGAGCCAATATATGTTTGCTCTCTTTAAACACTTAAAAATTTCTTTGTGCTGCAGTTCTGTATAGTCAGAAAAACTCAACTTGTAAATTCAAAAATAGTAACTGTGCAGAAATGTTACATCTATAGAACTACAACTACATCCTGATAAGTGTTATTTTTTGTCTGAGTAGATGCAGAGCAAAGGGATATTCCATGGAGGGTATACCTGCTACTTGAGATGTGGTGGGCACTTGAAAGGCAAATGCACTGCAATGCAGTGCAACACGCAGTTAGCAATCATTTTTTTGGAAAATGCTTACAGCCAGAATCAACAAATCAGATGAAGAAGTCCAGACAGGAAAATGAGACAAATGAAGTAAACACACAGATGAGTGAACAGGAAGAACAGTTTGATAACAGAGAGAGTGAAAGGAAAAGAGGATTATGGATTTGTAGGTGGTTATTAGGTTATTGTTTTACCAACATCTTAAGAAGCCTAGCCCTGCATTCCCAAAGTAATCATTAACCTTTATATTTTGCAATATGAATCTCCAAAGAGGGTCAGAAAAAAATATATGTTGTGGCAATTACATGTTTTCCTTATCCATTTGGACCACTGTTGCTAAACCAGGGGTAAATTTGTGGTTAGTCATCCTTTCATCCAGGTTAAGTTTGAAGAAAGTAAGAAAATTATTTTACTTTATATGGAGATAAAGACAGTTCCACAGAAATGGTATTCTCTGTGATATGTGCCTATCCCTCCAGCAAGTTCTCACAATTAATCTGCTCCCCAACCAGAATTGACAAACACAATAACAAACAATCCACACCAGATTGGACTCTTACCAACCGGCCATCTCTATGTCAATATTTCAGCTGCCTCCCTGACTCTCTTAGTGACCATACGCCTATTTTCTCAGACAGAAAGTATGCCCTACCAAAGACACTATATATAAATATATCCACAACAAAAGGAACTTCAACATTGAAACCTTTAACTCGTTCTAAAGCAGTATGACTGGACCTCACTAAAACACCTACAGTTAGACGAAGCTGTCCAATACTTTAATCATGCATTCCTCAAAATTCTTAGTTCTCTGGCCTCACTTAGAAAAATGCACACCAAAGGAAAACCAAGTCCAGGGTTAACTTTCCAAACTGTACAGACCGTTAAAGAGAGAGAGAGAGCCTGGTTGCACTATCTCTCTAGCAGAAGCCACACTTTCCTCCAAAATTGCCACCAGTTAAGAAATTTAGCCATAAAACACATCAGAGCTGAAGTGCCTTCTGTGCAGAGTCTGCATCTCCTCCCTGTGGTCATGCGGGTTTCCTCAGGGTGCTCCGGCTTCCTTCCATATCCCAAAGACATGCTGTAGGCGGATTGGACTCTTTAAACTGGCCCTAGGTGTGAGTGCGCATGCATGTGTGTGCCTTCTGTGGAAGGATGGGCGCTGAGCTGGCAACTCGACACCGTAAAACTTCACTGCCAATCATGAGCAGACAGGTGATCCGCTGTGGTGACCCCTAACCAGGAAAAGCTGAAAGAAGAAGGAGAAGCCAAAAAACACATCAGAAATGACAAAAAGTTTTACTACATATTACTCCAACAAAAACATCAAAGTATCCTACAGAAATTCTGGGCTACCATAAAACAACTTTAAAATCTAGGACAAACCATTCTCCAACCTCTAACCTCCCCAATATTACAAAGAGCACTGCAACCCAATTTAGCTCACATTTCGCTAACTTTATACTGTCCCTAGTAAGAAACAATAACAGAATACCACTAATTATTGGCAGTAATCCTGCCACACACCCCAACTCTTTCACTATCAGTCTCATTCAAATCAGCTTCATAAAGAAACTCCTAAAACAATTAAAACCCACATCACTTGCCACAGACTTACTTCCCAATGAATTTCTGAAAATAGCAGCAGACTCAATATCATATCCAGTCTCCGTAGTCATTAATCATTCCCTCTCTGAAAAATATGTCCCTAAACTTTGGAAAATTGCCCATATCATCACCCTCCACAAAGGTGACACATCCACAGAATTATCAAACTACAGACCAATAGCCATTCTCCTACCCTTAGACAAAATTCTAGAAAGATGCATTTATTCTCAACTCCTACCCTATCTTCTACACAATAACCTCTCAACATGGTTTAGATCAAAACATTACACCACGACAGCTCTTATAAGCTTCACAGATGCAATCAATCAGCATAAGAACAGTGGTAAAATCTGTATCCTCCATTTGTCTTGACATGTCTAGCTACTTGTCAGAATGCCAAAAAGCATTCAAGTGGAAAAGTGAGATCTCAATACTGCTACCTGTCATAGTAGGTGTCCTACAAGGCTCAGTTCTTGGGCCACTACTTTTCACCATCTTCACCAACAAACTAAGTTCTGCAACCAAACTAGCAACAACTATACCAAATGCAGATGATTCTTCGCTCATCTGCACAGTGCCCTCCTTCCCTGAACTCCTAGACAATACCCAAAAAGCCTTCACAGACACAAAACAGTTTCTTTATGTAAACCAACTCATAATCAAGCAAGAGAAAATTCATGCTTTTCTCAAACTCCAAAAGTCCTGAGCCTCCTTTCCCTTTTTTGTCCATTCCTCTAACAATACCAAAATTAAGCCAGGTGACAATACCAAGCTACTAGGAGTCGCAATTAACAGCTCACTAAAATATTGAAAATCATATAGCCCTATCCATTAAAAAGGTCCACAGCAAGCTTGGCCCACTGTACAGAACCAAACCATTCCTCACTCACAGCTCCAGAGCATCTATTGCTAGAACACATCTGCTATCCACTCTGCTGTATGCTTCCCTTATAATCGCAAATCTTAGAATATCAGACCTAAACAAATTAAAAGCCTTCAACTACAAAATAGCCTAAGATCATCCAATAAACTTTTATTAAAAGTCATTAAAGCTAACAATAGTTTTGGTGACTCTCTTCACAAACCTAATAGCAAAAACCTGCAACTCCATTTCCCAGCACATACTCAAGACTACTGCTCTTCTGATTTCAAATTTCTTCTCAAAGATAAATCTATCTAACAATTGGCTGTGCTCCTGTACTACCCCAGGAGGATCTACACTTACTCCTTTATATGTCTTCCAACTGGCAATATAGTTGCTAAATGCTGTCAAATGCTCAACTTGCTATCTCTTACAATATCTAGAACCAGTTTTCATAATTTATCTATGCGACATATGTGGTCTCCTTTTCTACTTCTTCTTACATGTCTTGTATAAGATGTAACACAATAAGCTATGTTGCAATTTAAGTTTGTGTTTGTACAATTTCTATTTGTGAAGAAACAGTCTTTAGCAATGATGTTACCTATCATACTATGTAAATACAATTTCTGTGTGTCTCTTTGTTAATTGCATTAGAGCTTTTCTCACCGGGCCTGCACTAAAAAAGGGTCTCTGGCCCAGTCGTACTTTCCTGGTAAACAAATGTAAAATAAAATAAATAAATAAAATAAAATAAAATGTTCTCTTAATCTTGCAGAACAGCTTGAGATCACTTGGTGAGTGTTTGATATCCTTGGGCTTCCAAACGTGTAACAGGTCTAACAGAAAGGGGTCTGTTGAGGCTCTATACAAGAGGCAGAAGTTGCCTCACAGTAGCCTGTATGATAACCAAGAAGAGAGACGAGGCTTTGAGATCATCTGTGTGGTCTTTACAATTTAGTCCCTTGATTTCTTCTAGTGAGGAAGCATTGTGGCTTGTACAAGTACATTCTAAAAGGGACATTATACTCCGTGATCAGCCTAATGAGTGCCAAGTACACAGGAACTGTTATGTCCATGGATCTGGACACTGTTCCGTTAGATATAAGTTGTTAAATAAAAAGGTACTTCCATACAATAGTGAATAAGTGGTGGACAAAGGATAGTTCATTGTCAACATAGACACACAGATCTCTAACTCCAGGATCAAATTTCAGGGGGGTACTGCCAATATGATAGTTATACAGGGAGTCATGCTTATAGAAGTCTATAATTATATATTTTTTGACATTTAGTTTCAGTTTGTAGTTCTGACACCAGTTATTTGTTTGGGACAGGCTCTGTTACAGAATCTTTGTGTTCTTAGATGAGTTTATGATGGCTTGAAGTTTGCAATCAACTTCTGACTTGTTTAGCTACAATCCTTTTACATTAGCTTTCACCTCCAAGAAGTAAATGCCAAAGAGAAGTGACCCAAGGACTGCAGCCTGGGGCACAACAAATGTGCCAGGTCTTTTGGAGGAGGTAGAACCACCCACCTTACTATATGTGCTCTATTTGCAAGCCAGTTTGCTCTGCATTGAGTTGCATAGTTACCATTTAGCTTGATTAGTTCATCTATGATGCCTAAGTGGGGAATGGTATTGAATGCCTTTGCAAGGTCAAGACAGGCAAAATATATTGCTTCAAAGAAGATGTCCCCCAGGTAGTAGAAAAGACCTATCCTTGACTAATCCAAACTGGTTTGAGCTGAGAGTGGGTAGGTCATGTATAACCCAGTTTGTTAGTTCCTTAATGATCCTTTCAATAGCCTTACAAATGAGGCTGGTCAGACTTATTCGTCTGTAATTACCCAGTTTTGTTGTAGTCCCATCTTTTGGCAAAGGAATGACAGTTGTCTTCCATTTATCCAGCACCTAGCCTGTTTTGAGGCTAATGTTTATTTACACAGATTAGTCTTATAAGAAGCCTTTGTAGGGGGTCTGACAATTCATGGTTCACTCTAGCCACTAGGTAGCCTAATATGTTATCTGGCCCCATAACTGTAGTGCTCTTGGCCTTAGATCCCTTGAGAATTTATTCTTCGGAGATTTAAAGGGGGGGTAAGCTTATTTGACTTGAGAATATTGGAGGTGAGAGGGAAGTGGGGAGTAAAACTGGAGATGAATTTGTCCACTCTTAGTTTGGCTATGTTCCCCTGATTTGAGTATGTGGTATTATTTACTATTAACTGGGTAGCTATTATCTCATATTGGGCTTTGATTGATTTGAACATGATTCGGAATTCCTTGTTTTGTTTAGCAAGGGCATTATTGGCTTCTTGAGAGTTAGATTTATTTTTGTGAGGAATATATTTTCTTTTGTTATGTTATACACATTTATAAAGAAAAAATAAAAGAAATTGATACAATTGAATTGAATTGAAACAGATATAACAAAAGCAGGAAACTGAAAGTTTAAGAAATTTCACAATATTTCAGAGGAAACAGGAAAAAGAGTTGTATACTGTCAGTACTTGATTTACGTAAATATAACAGACTTTCTTTAATGGGTAGATCAGAATCTACAATGTCTTGATTTTGAAATCAGGAAAGTGATGAAGGCAAGTGCAAAATGCAATAAGATCCCTAATATTTGCTAAACAAGGTGCAACATGCAATAAATTAGATCTGTTATTCAGGGAAGAAAAATAATTCAAGCTGATTCACAAAAAATATATCATAACTGTCTGTATTTAATCAACAAATGGGATAAACAAAGATTATTGTTAAAAACACTGCCTGCCTGCTTAGTTACTTTTAGGTACAAACCACTGAATGTTTTTAGTTAACTTGAACTTTATTTCAGCATAAAATGGTAACAGGACTGCAAGAGGAATCACATTAAAAATTATTGCAATTCCAAGGAGCATAATGACTATGCATTATTCTTGCAAACACATACTTTTAGGAAATCACTTTATTTCACCATCTGATTAT
Organism: Protopterus annectens; assembly: GCF_019279795.1. Lineage (NCBI taxonomy): Eukaryota > Metazoa > Chordata > Ceratodontiformes > Protopteridae > Protopterus > Protopterus annectens. Next base: position 152,982,443 of record NC_056743.1, on the reverse strand, counting down.
AAAGATAAGTTGTTGCTGGGTTGTACATTCTTGCTGAATGGATATATTTTTTTAACACCTTTATTGAATTATCACTTGTGACGTAGGCAAATTTGCATTTATACAAAAGTAATTAAACTCTATTAACAAGTTCACATTTACAAACATTATACATACTTCGGGTCTGCTTTGGTTTATCGAAATTACACTTACCCACTTCTCTATTAGCTGAGACAACTTCACTGAACACTTAAAAATCCAACACCACGAATCACATGAATTTTTCACGGGGAAACAAACCACTTAGCCACCAGGGCAAAATAAAAGAATGGGCACAAAGTAACCCTTACCCAAGAGGGGGGCTTTGCCTCCCATCCCCTCTAACAAAATATATCAACTCTGAGATCACACTACACTGGGGAAAAGGGCAAAGTTCACCCTTGTGGCCAAGTGGTTAATTTGCAGGTGAAAAATTCCGGTGATTCGTGGTTTCAGTTGTTTAATTGTTTGGTGAAGTCTCTGCTAATACAGATTAGGGTAAGTGTAGTCTTGATGGGTCTAGGACTATTCATTGAAAGCACATTTCACTGAAAGTCAGATGTCTATGCAGAAATCAGTGAAAGCACAATTCACTGAAACACATTTCACTGCAAGTTATATGGCCTTTTCCCCAGTGTAGTGCGATCCTGGAGTTAGAATACATAGTAAGGGGGATGTGGGGGCACTGCCCCCCACACATAGTTTGGATATATATTAAGTTTAGAAAAGAATAATTTATTGAAATTGCAAGTATCCATGTGTATAATTCAAAATATTTAAAATAGGTGGGGAGGGGGCTATGCCCCCCCACACCCCCTTACTATATATTCTAACTCCAGGGTCATACTACAGTGGGGAAAAGGCCATATATAACTTTCAGTGAAATGTGTTTCAGTGAATTGTTTTATCAGTCAATTGTGCACAGTCAAATGTGTTTCAGTGAAATATGCTTTCAGTGAAGTCCTAGACCCGTCTTGATAAACTAAGGTAGACCCTATACTTCACATATATTGTTATATATCATATAACCTAAACAAAATTACATTAATTATTCAATTCCTGCCTTTTTTGTATTTTTATTTTTTTAAACAAGAAACCTCTTTGTTAAACCATCACTTACAACATAAGCAATCATACATTTATATAAATGAAAACAAACCACACTGACACTCTCCCAGTTGCAACCATTACATCACTTATAATCTATCCAATCACTTTCAGTCAGACATTACATACCTAATTTAAGTCCTGCTTTCTTTTAAACCTTATTCCTCCCCTGCATGTATTGCTCCCACAACTACCATTTTTTTCGTATGTAGTTTGCTCCTACCCTTTTCTAAAGATCTCATTTCCAGTTGTTTTATCTCTTGTTAGTATATTAACTACTTCTAATATAGTTGGTTTAGATTTTGATTTCCATTTTCTAGTAATTGCTTTTTTGGCAGCCACAAATAATTAGACACAGCAAGGCTTTACTATGTCTAGGCAATTCCGATTCTGTATCATACCTCAGAAAAATCATTTCTCTCGTCACACCAATCTGCACACCCAGCATCTCTGACTGTGCATCCTGCAGGGAATTCTTAAAGTCTGCCAACTCATCACACTCCCAGAAAATATGTTCCCAATTACATGCTTCTTCCTCGTCACACCTCTCTATTTTGAAGAATTCTCTGGAGTCTACTTGGGATATAAAAATATCTATGTAAACTTTTCCAAGCAAAAATCTTATATCTTCTAGATTTTGTTGCATGTTTGGGAGACATGCATATATCCTTCCATTGTTTCTTTGTGACTTGCTTATCAAATTTCTCTTCCCAATCCTTTCTGACCTTCTCTGATTCTTATAGTTATCATGCAAAATGTTATATGCTCTACTAATTCTTTTTTTTAATGACAACTTTGGTTCGAGATTCTTCTAAAAACTCTATCAGTGCTGGTCTTTTATTTAGCACCTCCTATTTCTTTTTCTTTGCCTATATTCTGATGTCAATCCTTGATAGGGAAGGCAGTCTCTAACCTGCAGTCCAAATAAATTCTTGGCATCTTGCCATTCTATCACCTTTCCCTCTCTAGTTATTTGCCAGTTTTCTCTAATAAATGCCTGCTCCCTCTTGCCTATTGTCTGTACCACTAATTGCAGTCATCCCTATCGGCAGAATCTCCTTCTAAATATCAAGTTTATGTATGATGTTGTTTAGTATCATTCGGATAAAATAACTTGCATATTGTTCTGTCTGCCACCCAGGACTGTCATGTTGTTAAAGCTAAATTTTTGTTCCGTTTAGGATTTTATGTACTTTATTGTTGATAATGCTTTGAAACAGCTACAAGTGAAATGTGCAAATGCAGAAGTAAAGTTTTATGAAGACGTTCATGAAGTAGAGAAAAATATGCTGTTTTTTATCAGTCCTTTTTCAGTTTGTGACATGAAATTGTCAGTGGTCAAGTTGAACCTACAGATGAAGAATGTGAATGGCATAGTGATGGAGAAATTATCATTTTTACCCTAAGTGCATACTACAATTGGGAAAAATTGCAAGATATCCAGCTAACTTCCTCTGTGGCTGCCTCATGCAATATCAAGCCCAGAACTTCAACACAACTGTTAAAGATGCCACCAGCATTGTTAGTGTGTGTAGTTTACTATAAAGTTAGTTTACCGGGAGAGCACACCATCTCAATTGGCAGCTGCCCCCCCCCCCCCCACACACACACACACACATTTCTTGTTTCTTATTTTCTCCGTTCTCCTTCATTTCACTGCTAGATCAGTGACACTACTTTCTTCCTGCCCCAGTACTAAAGCAGCAGTTTAACTCTTTTGGTCTCTTTCCACCTCCTGTCGGTAGCAAGACTACCTTATTTTCCATGTTTTTTCTTTTTTCTTTTTTCCTTCTATTCTTAGTCAGTCTTCTTGAACACTGTCTCAGTTCTATCAGACTCTGCTATAAAGCTGCTTGTTTTATTTTCCCTTTTTCTTCAGATCTCACCAACTTAACACTCCTTCTCTGCCTTATAATTCCACAGATTGTTTTTATTTTCCTACTTACCTTATCTCGGTGCGCCTGTGTACCTAAGCAGTTTGGACCCTTCTATCTCCTAACCCCCCCTTCTTTTTTTTGGGGGGGGGGGGTGGGTGAAAAAAAAAAGTGTTAAATAATACCTTTGCTTTGGACACCATTTTTGTTTTGTTCAGTTCTTCCCCTGCTGCCTGGTCTCTAGGAGTGCTGTGCTCTCCCATAAGTCTGTTTATGATGAGTTTAAAATTTCTGCTATATGTATCATGTTATTCAGACTTAAAATCTCAAGAAACATAGTGAACAATGGCTATCTACTACTGAACTGCTAACTATGAACAGCTAATTGCTAATAGTGCATAATCTGTTGTTTTTGGATGTTCAGATTTGAACCTATGTGACTACAGTCAGTTATTTGGTTGTGATTCTGTTGTATGTGCAGTAAACTGCTCACATCTTAGTAATCATTATCTTATCCTCACTCAGTAATCTATCCAAGAAAGTATAATGTGTATTCTTCTGCAAGGAAGCTCTAATATTTTCAGTGCAATTCTGTTACAATATGTTCTAGTAGCAGCTTGCAGATAAGTTATCCACCAGGCATTATTAGTCTAGTACGTAATTTTAAACTGCGTTTTTCTGGCTGTAGAGAATTTATACTGCATCAGGTTTGTCTACCATCCTGTGATGTTACTCTTCTCAATTGCTCAGCATTTGTTATATAATAATGATCAATTAAGTTGTCTCCACACCTACTGTTACTAACCCTTATTCCCCTGCCATCCTTCTCATTTTTGTCTCTTACTTTCTTTCCCTTACTTCTAGTTTTTATCTTAAGTGCATATTATAATTGAGACAAATTGCAAGATATCCAGCTAACTTCACCTGTGGCTGCATCATGCAATGTCAAACCCCAGGCCCCAACACAACTGTTAAAGATGCCACCAGCATTGTCAGTGCATGTAGTTTACTATAAAGTTAGTTTACCGGAAGAGCACACTGTCACGGTCAGCAGCTGCCCCCCCCCTACACATTTGTCTCTTATTTTCTCCATTCTCCTCAATTCCACTGGTAGATCAGTGCCACTACTCTCCTCCTGCCTCACTACTAAAGCAACAATTTAACTTTTTTGGTCTCTTTCCACTTCCCTTTGGTAACAAGACTACCTTATTTTCTGTTTTCTTTTCCTTCTATTAGTCAGTCTGCGCAAACACTGGCAGAGTTCTGTCAGACCCTACTATAAATTTGCTTGTTTTATTTTCCCTTTTTTATCAGATCTCACCAACTTAACACCCCTTCTTTGCCCTATAGGACTGTCTGCAACCTTTAATTTCACAGAGTTTTTCTTTTCCTACTTACTTTATCTCGTGTCTTCCCATTCTGTTTACCCTTGCTATGTTCAGGCTCACTCTGCTCCCCTAACCCCCATTTCCATCCACCCCCTCTTTCAATATGTTTATACCTAAGTAAACTACACCCCTTGTCAAACTCACCAATCACCACTCTCCTGCACCCTTACACACCCTTCCCACTGCATTAGTCTTTCATTCACTCTCTCTCAACCATATGTACTCTTGCAGCTTTATAACCATCAGCACAGCACAGCTCCCCTCCCCAACTACTCCAGTCTAGTTCCCCTACTTTTCTTTCATCTATTGCCATAATGGTGCTCTGCAAGTCCTTACACCACTACACAATTCTTGCATGCTTCCTCTGCCTAGCCTATAATGCCACTGAATTCCATAATTATAAAATCAAACACTATCACTCCCCAACACTCATGCACACCACTCCTCAACTTCCAGTTAAACCTTATATTCACATCAGCTGTCACCTATACTGCAACTGCAACTCTGTTCTCTTCCCTTTCAAACGTATATAATACATAACTGACTAATGGACAAAATTAAAAACCTACTGTTGCACTCCTTAATGCATAATAAACTACAGGCAGGTATTCATCCCAACCCAGGCTCCAACTGTGACTTCCCTCCAAATCAACATTACCTCCCTGGCTTGACGTCTACTACAAATAAGCCAAAATCTCACTGGAACTACTCTATTTACTTCATTATCCATAACCTCTAACTGAGATTTACTAGTAACAAATTACAGTCTCAGAAGCTTTTTAAATAAATTATTGAATTCCATGCTACCTTGGGCTCCTAGTCTCCAGACATAGCCATCATAACAGCAGAAACTTGGTTAAAGCCCCACATCAAAGACTCAAATTACATCAAGTGGTTACAATATTATTATACAAGATAGACTACGCAAACAAGGTGGTGATGTAGCAATTATGTTTAAAGACTCTCTTAAAGTGGAAAAACTAAGTTGTACTCCCCCTTCATTCCCAGCACTGAAATACTAATCACATGCCTGCAAATTAATCCTCACAAAACCATTAATATTATAGCAACCTACCTACCCATATTAACAACCTTCCCAGCATAGAATCCCTCCTCTCTTGGTCTGCTCCCAGTTTCAGCCAAGAAACTATCATCTTAGGTGACTTTAATCTTGACTGGCTCTCCTGCACCTCTGACTGCCCTCCAACTTTATTAACCTGTACAGTTTCATCCAAACATTAAGTTGTCTCATGCACACTGACAAACATTCCAAAAAAAATCTCTACTTGACTGGATATTAACCAACAAGCCAAACCTGGGGTACCAAGCTGGCTGCCTGTCAGTCACACTAAATGACCGTGCCCCAACATTTCTAATAAGAGAAAGAATCAAAACCCAAGCATACATACCTTTCAGATACACACATAGCAAGAAAAACTTCTCACCTGATATATTTAATCTACTACTTCAACGTTGTGACTGGTCCCCATTAAAAAGCCTACAACTAGGCCTTGCAGTGGAATACTTCAACAACAAATTCCTTGACATCTTAAATAATCTTGCCCCCACCAGGGAAAATATGCTCCAAATCCAAACAATTGCCATGGCTATCTAATGGCATTAAACTTTTAATTAAACAAGCGGATAGAGCCTGGTCAATGTATCATACCACCAAAGACAAAACTGAATTCACCTTATATCAGCACTAAGAAACCAAGCTAAGAAAAAAAATCACCAATGATAAAAAAAAAAAATAACCCTGGAAAAATCTCCATCTCTTCCCCCTCCACTTCTAATACCTCCAAGTCCTTGGGCTCACAGTTCAACTCTCACTTTATCAATTCTATTACTTCCCTCTTAGACAGCAAACAAATCCTACCACTCACAGTCCCCTCCCCTACCACTGACAACACAAACCCTTTCTCCTTTAAACCTATTCAGACTACTTGCATAAAAAACTCCTAAGTAAACTAAAACCCTGCTGTCTTGCTGCTGACCAACTACAAATGAATTCCTAAAAGTAGCCGCTCCTTTCATCGCCTACCCCATATCCATCGTAATCAATTGCTCTATCTCCAAACAGTATGTGCCTCACCTCTGAAAATTTTCTCACATCGTTCCCTTTCACAAGGGTGACTCCTCTACAGATATGTCAGACTGACGACCAATTGCCATCCTCTCTCCTACAGCCAAAATTCTAGAAAAATGTGTACACCAACAGCTACTGAATCACCTCATCACTAACAACCTACTGTCCTGCTCACAGCACGGCTTTAGACCTAAACATCGTACTAACACAACATTAATAACCTTTGCTGTTATCTGTCACCTCAAAAATGAAGGAGAACTAGTCTCCGCAGTTTTCCTGGATATATCAAAGACCTTTGACGCTGTATCCCACTCAACTGCTACTCAACAAACTTTTATCATGCAATCTCAATTCATCATCCCTGACATGGTTTCACAGCTATCTGTCAAACTGTCACCAGGCTACAAAATGGGAGAACAAACTCTCCCCACTACTAACAGTATCCACTGGTATACCCCAAGGATCCATACTTGGTCCCCTCCTCTGTCATATTCACCAACAATCTAATTCTCACCAACAACCTAATTCCCACCACCCAACTTGCCACTATCACCCAATATGCAGATGATTCCAGTCTTATCTGCTCAGCCATTTCTCCCCAAGAACTTCAACACAAAATGCAAAAATCTTTTCAGGACATTGAAAATTCTCTTTCCAACCATCAGCTCACCCTAAACCCAAACAAGACTAAATTAATGATTTTCTCAAACAAATCATCCAAGCTCAGCTCATTACCTCTCTCTGTTTACTCGTCTAATGGAAGTAAAATTGAACCTACTAATTAGACCAAGCTCCTAGGAGTTACAATAGATGACAGACCAAAATTTGATAAACATGTCTCCCTAACAATCAAAAAGTCCACACCAAACTTGGTACTCTCTATAGAGCCAAACCATACCTTACTCGCCAAGCCAGACCAGCCACAGCTAGATCTCACTATCTGCCCTCCTCTACTGCTCATATATTTTCACGAACCTTCATAAGGTTGACCATAATAATCTGGAGTCCCGCTATAATAAAATAGCTAAGTTTGCAGGCAATCATTCCCATAAAACTCATCATTGCTCCATGCTTCAGCAACTTAACTGTCTGGAATTTCCCAACCTGTTAACACTAATCCAACTTACCCTTGCCCACAAAGTCATACACAAACCCAGTAAGTGCCCTGCACTTTCAAGCCTGGTCCAACCTAGCTTTAACTGCAGGTACCTTAGATCTTCCAACAGACTAATGCTAAAAGTTACCCAATCTTATAATTATCATGGTGATTCCCTGTATTCCAGTAAAATAGCTAAGAACCGGAATGCTTTTCCTCATCACATCCAAAACAATCCCATTTCATTTAAAAAAAAAAAACTAAAAGACTATCTCAATAGCAACTTCCTCTGCCCCTGTATTTCACATAGCTAATTTCTTTCCCCTATTTATTCACAACTGTCTTCTCGTGCACCTCTCCTCAGCACCTTTAACTAGCTAGTGCTTATATCCCATGTTTTGATCTGATTTGTTTATTTTTCTGAAAGATTTTTTTTGATTATTCCAGTTATCAATATCTCTTTAATATGTTATACTATATGTTCTCACATCTATTGGTTTCTGTAGTAATTTTGTTAATTTGCATTGTTGTTAATACTTGTTTCATAACTACTTGTTTTCTTTACTAAATTGCTACTGTACTGGAGCTTTTCTCCCTGGGTCTCCGCTGAAAATGGGCTACTTTCCCAGTCGGACACTACCCGGTTAAGAAATGTTGTGTCTTTTGGCTTTTCCCGGTTAGGGGTTGCCATAGCGGAACTCCGGTCTGCTAATGATTGGCAGTAGATTTTTACGTACCGAGTTGCCAGCTCTGACGCACAACCTTCAATGAAGGTATGCCCATTCACGCATGTCTTCACACAGAAGACGCTCTAGCTGAGAATCGAACAGGATGTCTTACTGTGAGGCAACAATGCTACCGCAGCATCACCACCGCAGTTCCTACCCAGTTAACAAATGTAAATAAATACGAAGGCATGCCCAAAGGCAGGACGAGAGGAGGAAGGTTAGGAGTGTAGCAGTAAGGGTAGGAACTTTGAATGTTGGCAGTATGACTGGTATAGGAAGAGAGCTAGCTGATATGATGGAGAGAAGGAAGGTTGATATATTGTTCGTGCAAGAGACCAGATGGAAGGGAAGTAAGGCCAGGTGTTTAGGAAACAGGTTCAAATTGTTCTATCATGGTGTGGATGGCAGGAGAAATGGGGTAGGGGTTATACTAAAGGAACAATATGCCATGAGTGTTTTAGACATGAAGAGAGTGTCTGACAGAGTGATGTTTATGAAGCTCGAAATTGATGGTGTAATGATGAATGTTGTTAGTGCATATGCACCTCAAGTTGGGTGTGCGATGGATGAGAAAGAGAAATTTTGGAGTGAGTTGGATGAAGTTGTGGTGAGTGTACCCAAGGGTGAGAGACCAGTGATTGGAGTGGACTTTAATGGGCATGTTGGTGAAGTGAACAGAGGGGATGAAGAAGTGATGGGTAGGTATGGTGTTAAGGAGAGGAATGCAGAAGGTCAGATGATTGTGAACTTTGCGAAAAGGAGGACATGGCTGTGGTGAATACGTATTTTAAGAAGAGGGAGGAGCATAGGGTGACGTACAAGAGTGGAGGAAGATGCACACAGGTGGATTATATCCTATGTAGGAGGGGCAGTCTGAAGGGGATTGGAGACTGTAAAGTGGTGGCAGTGGAAAGTGTAGTTAAGCAGCATAGAATGGTGGTCTGTAAGATGACGTTGGTGATCAAGAAGAGGAGGAGGAGTGTGAAAGCAGTGCCAAGGATTAAATGGTGGAAGTTAAAAAAGGGTGATTGTGAAGTGGAGTTTAGGGAAGAGTTAATACAGGCACTGAGAGGCAGTGGAGAGTTACTGAATAGCTGGGTAACTACAGCAGAACTAGTAAGGGAGACTGCTAGAAAGGTGCTTGGTGTGACATCTGGACAGAGGAAGGAGGACAAGGAGACCTGGTGGTGGAATGAGGAAGTACAGGAGAATATACAGAGGAAGAGGCTGGCGAAGAAGAAGTGGGATTGTCAAAGAGATGAAGAAAGTAGACATGAGTATAAGGAGATGAGGCGCATGGCAGAGAGAGAGGTGGCGAAGGATAAGGATAAAGCATAGAGAGAGTTGTATGAGAGATTGGACACTAAAGAGGGAGAAAAGGACCTGTACTAATTGGCTAGACAGAGGGACAGAGCTGGGAAAGATGTGCAGCAAGTAAGGGTGATAAAGGATAGTGAGGGAAAGGTACTCACAAGAGAGGAGAGTGTGTTGAGTAGATGGAAAGAGTACTTTGAAGGGCTGATGAATGAAGAGAATGAGAGAGAGAGAGAAGGTTGGATGATGTGGGCATAGTGAATCAGGAAGTGAAACAGATTAGCAAGGAGGAAGTAAGGACAGCTATGAAGAGGATGAAGAATGGAAAGGCTGTTGGCCCAGATGACATACCAATGGAAGCATGGAGATGCTTAAGAGAAATGGCAGTGGAATTTTTAACTAGATTGTTTAATGAAATTTTGGAAAGTCAGAGGATGCCTGAGGAGTGGAGAAAAAGTGTTTTGGTACCTATGTTTAAGAATAAGGGTGATGTGCAGAGCTGCAGTAACTACAGAGGGATAAAATTGATCAGTCACAGCTTGAAGTTATGGGAAAGAGTAGTAGAAGCTAGGTTAAGAAGGGAGGTGATGATTAGTGATCAGCAGTATGGTTTCATGCCAGGAAAGAGCACTACCAATGCAATGTTTGCTCTGAGAGTGTTATTGGAGAAATACAGAGAAGGTCAGAAGTCTTTGTAGACTTGGAGAAAGCATATGACAGGGTGCCTAGAGAAGAGTTGTGGTATTGTATGAGGAAGTCGGGAGTGGCAGAGAAGTATGTAAGAGTGGTACAGGATATGTACGTGGGTAGTGTGACAGTGGTGAGGACTGCAGTGGGAGTGATAGATCTGTTTAAGGTGGAAGTGGGATTACATCAAGGATCAACTCTGAGTCATTTCTTATTTGCAGTGGTGATGGACAGGTTGACAGATGAGATCAGACAGGTGGCCTCATGGACTATGATGTTTGCAGATAACATTGTGATCTGTAGTGAGAGTAGGAATCAGGTTGAGGAGACTCTGGAGAGGTGGAGATATGCTCTAGAGAGCAGAGGAATGAAGGTCAGCAGGGCTAAGACAGAATATATGTGTGTAAATGAGAGGGAGGGTAGAGGAATGGTGAGGATGCAGGGAGTAGAGTTGGTAAAGGTGGACGAGTTTAAGTACTTGGGATCAACAGTTCAGAGTAATGGTGAATGTGGAAGAGAGGTGAAGAAGAGAGTACAGGCAGGGTGGAATGGGTGGAGAAGAGTGTCAGGAGTGATTTGTGACAGACGGGTATGTTATATGGGTTGGAGACAGAGGCATTGACAAAAAGGCAGGAGTCAGAGCTGGATGTGGCAGAGTTAAAGATAAGATTTGCACTCAGTGTGACTAGGATGGATAGGATTAGGAATCAGTATATTAGAGGGTCAGCTCATGTTGGACAGTTTGGAGACAAAGCAAGAGAGACGAGATTGCGTTGGTTTGGACATGTGCTGAGGAGGGATGATGGGTATATTGGGAAAAAGATGCTAAGGATGGAGCTGCCAGGTAAGAGGAAAAGAGGAAGGCCTAAGATAAGGTTTATGGATGTGGTGAGAGAGGACATGCAGGTGGTTGGTGTGACAGAGCAAGATGCAGAGGATAGGAAGAAATGGAAAGAGATTATCCGCTGTGGCGACCCCTAATGGGAAAAGCCGAAAGATGATGATGATTGATATATATATATATATATATATATATATATATATATATATATATATAGAAAATAAATAAGTTAGTGTTCTGGTTGACTTTATTTTTATTTTAAGATTGTTTGATGTAATAACATTTAATAAGTAAAATAGATGCCCATATGTACTCAAACAGCATTTGCAGAATATGTGCTTCTTGAGGAAAAATAATTATGCATTTCATAATATGTGTTTAGGTATTTCTAGTGTTAGGATTTGCAGACTTGCATGCTTTTCTTTTTTGAAAATATGCACGTTCATATTATGTATTTAGGTATTTTTAGTGTCAGCATTTGCAGAATGAATGCTTCTCTTTCACAAAAAAATGTATCCAAGTATTTATTGTGTATTTAGGTATTTCTGGTGCTGGGCTTGTTTTACAAGGCTTTAGATATGCTATAGTTAACTCTCTAAGGAAAACCCTTGACTGTAAAACATGAGATGAGTTATGGCTGTATATCTGAGTAATGCTTTTGTTTTTTCTCTGTAAGTGAACATTGTATGTGCATAGTCACTAACAAGTTTTTTTTTTTTCTGGCTTGTTAAGTTGTAGGCATGTTGAGAAAGTTTTATAAAATATTCACGTATGTGATGGTACCTAAAAGAGAGAAGCTACAATATAGTCAAAGCTTTCTTTTAATTGTCTATAATGTATTAATAAGTAATGGCAATTGCATCTTAGGGAAACATATTGAACAAGGCTACTACTTTTAAGAATTCATACACGCAATTGCTGTCAGGCAGTTTTCTTATGTGCATCTTCAGAATTATTAGGTTATGTATGAACTCACTGTTGATAATTAGTTGATTTTTTTATCCACATGCAACATTTATTAAAAGTTGTCTTGGGTTTTTGTTCAGTCTGCATACGAAATATTATCATGTGTTCTTAATAGGATTAGCTGAGTTTTAGCTTGTACTGAAATGTCATATTCAAAGCCCTGTGAATCGATATACTGTGGTTCCACATTTTTAAGAGAGAGATTTTGAGAAAGTGCTATAACATCATTAAAGCCTATTCTATAGATGCAGTTTTACAGTCTGCTTCATATTACTTTTGCACTGAATTTTAGTGCCAATTTTTTGTATTATATATACTTCGCTACTTAAGTGCATGATAGAATGGTATCTATAGAAACAGAATTTATCTCTAATACTAGACAGGAATTACAGGTGAATTTGCTGTTTTAGATTTCAGACAAATATTCTGGATCTGTATGTTGACTTGTATTCACACCATACAGGGACTCGAGTTAAGTTCCATGCAGTATGTAACCAGTAGCAATGGTAGCTTGTTAGTCCTCTGAGGAACAGCTCTGCAAATGCTATTTAGGTAGCAACAGCCAACCAAATGAAATTTTAGTCACAGTATATTATTAGTCTGGGCATTGCTGACCACAAAATTTGTAATGATGATGGATTCTGATGGCATACCTCTTCATGTGTGCATGTATGGGAGGGAGAAGAGAAAGTTTCTTGCAAACACAAGTGTTTGAAAGTACTTCTTGATCAACTGGACATTACTTAAACAGTCATTGAGGACTTGAGCCTTGACCTGTCCAATTATTTTTGCAATAAATGCAACTCCAGGTGCTACTTATTGGGCAAAGAGTTCAGTAGGACTGATGGGGCATAATGTCCATAAATGTGTAAGCATTCCCTTTAAATTTACACTCTTTTTTTCTCACTGCTTTATAAATTATTGATAAGCTGTTTTTCTTTCTTTCTATACTTTTCTATAAACATAATTTTATACACTTCCCTGCAGATCTCCTGTTGTAGCAAGTACTCCATAGCTGTAATACTTATTTACACCATGTTAGTGCAGGTTTTTCAGTTACCTTACACATGGTTGAGTACTAAGTGAATGAGGTTTAACCCATCAAGATTAATTCCCTTACAATGAACTCCACATCCCTTCTCCTACTGGGAATCATTGTTGGTGCAGTTTCTGCTTGTGCATTGATAATGACTGACAGTGTCAGTGGGAGCTTTTCTCTGTGGTTGTACAGCTATGGAGTTAGTACACATAATCATGGGTGGTGTGGGGTTTGCGCCCTGCCAAAGCATTTTTTGTAGGTTTAGTTGAGCTACACTTCATCCAGCTTGTTTTGTGCAATCTGATCTTCAATAAATTTAGACTCAATAAAACGGGAAAGCTTCCTAAGGAGGAATTGTTTTTCTGATTAATCATCATAAATGTAGTCATACAAATTCACAAACATCTGACTGCACGTGGAAATCAAACTTGGGGAAAAAAAGCAATGAAAATTTTTTTTCTTGTGAGCAACCTCACCTCAAGCTCATGCCACTCTCCCACTACTTAACTATAGGTCCTAAATTGCTGCCTCTTGAGAAAGGGATAAAGCCCAGGGATACTGCAATGTTTATCTTTCAGAGCAAAATACTGTTTTCACAGACTAAGGATTGCATATAACTGTGTTGTTGACGTTGATGTCAGAAACAATCATGACACTTGTAAAAAAAAATTATTGCTTTGTGTGTTTTCCCGGTTAAAAAAAAAATGCTATTCTATGATGAAAAGATGATCATCATTATTATATCTCACATGGAACAGTGCATACTTGTTAGTTTCATGCAAATGAGGAGAGAAGATCACTGTTCATGTAAACAGTCTATTTAGCTTTCAGTCTTCAATTCTGTCCAGGCTTGACTTGCAGAAGCAGCACATTCAGCTGCTTTGAATTATTATTATATGCTGATACAGAAAACTATGGCTTGATGTCCATTTATTGAATATTGTTGGTTTGGATAACATTGAAACCACTTGAATTTTCCATAGTTGCTTTTATATTTTCTGTTTATCTGCCTTTTGCTCCCTAACCTACTGAATTCTTCTACCCTGACATTTTAAGATATGCACACACAAAAGCATTGTCAATCATTCTAAAGCTAAGAGCATATAAGATGTGCAGATATACTCCCCCCTGACTTAATGGATGCATTTAGTTGTCAATTTATTTATTTTTGAATATTCACATATTGAATAATTTTGCAGGCAGATGCCTTTCAAGTTGCTCGTGAATTTCTACAAACACGACTGCCTCTTTCTCACCTCAGAGTAACAGTTTTCAGGATTTTACATAAACCCATACAAACTTTTATCACTATTGTTGAAGTAAAAAGCATGTAAGATGAATGTTTGTATGCTCTTTTCTTGCATAATGAGTAACAGTAAAGGATTAGCATATATAACACAAATACTAGCAAATAAACAAATAGGCTTAATGTTGGACCATCTTAAAATCCCTTAGTTGCCTTTTAGTAGTCTGCAAGAAGTAAGAAGTTTAGTTTTCACATAGTACTTAGTATTTCCGCATCAAAAAGTCATGGATCCAGTCTTGACTGAGTAACATTAAAGGATAAAACCCTGACTATGACCCAGACCACTTGAGTTCAGTTAGCACTGCAGGTACTGGAAAAACTAAAGCAAGAAGGGTGTGAGTGAGTGGGTGGCCAATGCAGGGGTTGGAGGGAAATGGGACTTGCTGCATCACAAATAATAATGCGAGTGTTGAGTGAGTGCTGGTATTCAGGGTGATTTATGCTGCACTTCAGCCAGAACACCTTCACTGGTATGTATGGAGGCATGCAGAGACCATCCTAGGTAGGAGCTTAATTGACAGCCAATGCAGGAAGTGAGACAAGACAGGAGGGAGGGGAACTCTTACATGAATGCAGTCTGATGGCACCAAACTGTTGCCTCGGAAGAAGGTGAGTGGGCTGGTTGTCTGACACCCTACAGGGAAGTGAATAGGCTGTCACATAATGCTCTCACCCAGACAGGAAAATAAATGGGAGTCAGTAGGGTACTGGTGCGGAAATGCTAATGTCTTGGGGTGAGAGCTTTAAAGCATTATGGTGGGGCTTGAGTGCAAAAGGACATGTAAATGGTTCAGGTTTCAGTTACAACTGCCACTTGCTATGTGTATGGAGTTTGTGTATGGTCCTTGTGTGTCTCTGTGACATTTTGTGGGCAATCAGATTTTTCCTGAAAATCAAACTGTGTGTGTAACCTCATTTTAATACCTTCTGAAGTGGGTTTTGCAGTTGCTGTGCATTTGACAAAAAATAATAAATGTAGCAGATCATGTATTTTTATCACTTACAGATGTTAAAATCAACAATTAAAAAAAAAGCTAAAGCACAGCACAAATTATAGCATAATTCAAATTCTGCTTGCATGAATGCTTTGGGTACTGTGGGAGATACTTCGCTGAAGTCTGCTCAATTATAAAGAGACCATTGATTTTCTGTTAATATATCCTTTTCTTGATATCTTACCACTGTCCTGTGTGATAACTTTCAAAAGAAAGTAGTCTGAGTTTTCCATGTACTGCTATTGTTATAATAAAATAATTGGATGCTAAAGATTCATAATACTGGATCTCTCTCTCTTCTCCGATGTCCTTCATGGATGCATCTGCAGTCATAACATGGGTTGTCCTGTCGTCAGGCAGCCCTTCGGTCGGCCGGATTCCAAAGTCTGGGTCTGATGTCGCACTTCACCCGGCGTCATCTCTGCTGGTCTGGTATAAAGGCATCAGCCCCTCAGTCTTTCTTGCAAGCAGAAGCTGTGGTCGGTCAGATCCAGAGATTCCTACTACCGAATACTACGAAGACTTCTAAAAGCTAAGTACCCGTTGGGGACCTTTTCTTACCTCAGCCGATGTCAGAAAAAGTAAATAATTGTTTAACTTGTGGGAAACAAATACCTCATAAGGATTTCCACTCTTACTGCCTACCTTGTTTAGGCCCAGACCACGCGTAGCCGCCTGTTTAGCCTGAGTTGCTGAACAGTTTTCGGCTCAGATTTTGCGTACATTATGCCGTCGGATCATCCGACTACCCAAATAATTAAAAAAGAAAAAGGCCGACACTTGCGGTCCCGGCGAAACCACGGATAAGCAAACGGTTTCGGCCGAAACCGAGAAAACCGGTCAATCCTCAGCCAAATCCATGACTACTATCGAGGCTCCTGCTACTTCAGTTGAATCGGCCTCTGACTTTTTGCCTACTACTGTGGCTTCTAGTGATTTATCTGACACCATCCCTTTGGATGTTTCTACCCCAGCACGTGGTGCTGCTAGGCCTCCTGCAGCCATGTCTATCAAGGCCTTTGCCAGGGCCAAGGCAGCCAAAACTGTTAAAACAGTTCCTGCTAAGGCCCCCTCACACAGACACGCTTCTAGCTCTCAAATGCTTACTCTGGCAGAGGATTTGATTTCCTTAATTAGGGGATCCCAATCTCACCCAGACAGGGCCTCTCAGCCTCCAGAAAAGAGACCTAGGACAGAGCCACCCCAGCAGGAGTGCTCTGATGATTCTTCGGAGGACTCAGACACTACAGACCAGCTAGAGGCTCCTTTGTCCACTTATGAAGACTCCGATGTTGATGATTCCATTCCATCTGTCTCTCCACCAGAGGAATTCTCTTTTGGGGAAACTTTACATGCCATGAGAGAGCAATTCCAATGGCAAGGACAAGATTTCTCAGACTCAAGAAAAAGGCTTAGAACCTTTCTGCACCTACCACAACACAGGCCCTTAGCTATACCTCCAGTTTTGCCTGTTGTGGATGATGCATTTAATGATGTTTGCACTGCACCTGATTCTTTACCCCCAGCCCCTGCCAAACCAGACAGATTTTACAGGGTACCTAACACTCATCACCACCTTTTCAAGGCCCCACTTGCAGACCCTGAGACTATATCCCAGGGGCCTAAGGCAGTAGCTTCTACCTCTACAAAAAACCCTCTCCCTTCTGAAAGGGAAGCCAGGTCATTAGACAGATGGGGCAAAAAAGTTTACACCTCTGCCACTCTCTCAGCTAGAGCTTTAAACTGTCAGTTTCACATGATCCAATACCAAGAGTTTATGCTTGATCAGTTGACTAAGAAACTTTCCTCTGAAGAATCCTTAGATAAGAAATATGTTTTAGAAATGGTGAATAACATACAGCAGGTTAGTAACCATTCCTTGAAATGTGGCTATGATGCACTGGAGGCTTCATTTAGATCAGCCATGACTGGCACAGTGATAAGAAGGCATGCATGGTTGAAAGAGCAGGTCCTGCCGGATCATGTAAAAGCAAAGCTGTTAGATGCTCCTATGGATAAGGACAGTCTATTTGGTACCTCTGCTCAACAGGTAATGAAGAAAATGGAAGAGAAGGCAAAATCTGTACAAACAGTTAAGGATTTCTTACAGGTTCAGCCCCCTCGGTTTAACAGAAACTGGCCTGCCAAAATTGGTCCTTTCCAGACTCCTCAAAGACCCAAAGAGGCAGGTATAGGCGCTCTAGAGGCAGAAACCAATCGAGAGGAAGTGCCTACAGAGGGCGACAGTGGCAAGGTAATAACCAGCGAGGCACTGACACAACCACTGCCACTGCAACAGGACAATCACAGTGACTTGGCTCTGACACCGCCTACCAGAGAGCAAATAGCAGCACCTTTAGGCGGAAAGTTAGCCTTATTTTCACAAAATTGGCACTATATCACAAAAGACAAGTGGATTTTAAAACCATAGACCAAGGCTACAGGTTCCACTTCCACACCTTACCAGTAAACAGAGGAATGCCAAACTTACCTCCAACTCGAAAAGCAGAAGCTCTAAACCAGGTAACTCAGCTAACCAACATGAGAGCTGTGGAGAGAGTACCAGTAAATCAACAGGGCAAAGGATTTTACTCCAGAGTCTTTCTAGTCCCAAGAAAAGAATAAACTTGGAGACCCATTCTCGATCTGTCCGTCTTAAACACATACATCATCGTTCCAAAATTCAAAATGCTGACCTTACAGCAACTTCTTCCCATGCTGGGCAAGGAGTGTTGGCTGGTGACTCTAGATCTCAAGGAGGCATACCTGCGTCCCCATCCGACCAATTTGCAGAAGATACCTCAGATTCCTTGCAGGATCAGAGCATTATCAATTCTCAGCATTGCCCTTTGGCTTATCTACTGCCCAGAGTATTCACAAAATGCCTGGCATCAGTAATTGCTCATTGCAGGCTACAGGAATCCAAATCTATCCATACCTGGATGACTGGCGGACAACAAAGACAAGCTGACAACAGATTTACAAAGGGTCATTTGCTTGCTACAAGCCCTGGGATACACAGTCAATTTAAAAAAGTCAAGGCTGATCCCATCCCAGACAAGAACATTCTTGGGTGCAGAATTGGACACAGTAAAACAAATGGCATTCCTGACTGCAGAAAAACAAGAACAACTTCCTCATTACTTCTTGGCATTAGCAAAGCAGAACAAACTAACAGCAAGAAAAGTACTGCAGGCCTTGGGATTCATGGCATCATGCATAATCCTGATTCCTCATGCCAGACTGCATATGAGAAAGCTACAGTGGTACCTAAAAAACTTATGGTCTCAACACAGACACAACCTAGAAACCGAAATACCACTAATCCCATGCCTGAAACAAGAATTCCTATGGTGGGCCCAAGCATGCCAGGCAAACCTAGGCTTGCCCTTCCACAAAGGTCAAGCGAACCAGACCATCTGCCTCAGACCTAGGCTGGGGGGCACACATGTTGGACAAATGCATACAAGGATTGTGGACTCCAGACCAGCTGCACCTGCACATAAACCAAAAAGAAATGCTGGCAGTACAACTAGCAATCCAGAAATTCAAGCCTTTCCTCAAAGAAGGCCATTTATTGATAAGGACAGACAACACCACAGTCATGTGGTACATCAACAAGCAAGGGGGCACTCATTCTTACCCCCTATGCAGAATGACTCTGGACCTTTGGAACATGGCTCTGAGCTACAACATCCAGTTACAGGCAACCTTTGTGCCAGGAAAAGAAAATACACTAGCAGATATGTTAAGCAGAACCACCTGGGATGCTCACGAATGGATGCTGCACCCGGACATCTTCAAGGCCATCACAAGAAAATGGGGAATGCCACAAATAGACCTGTTCGCATCCCCACTCAACCACCAGCTCAGGAAATTCTGCACAAGGACGTGTCACCCTCTTGCATGGAAGGTGGACTCCCTTTCCTTCAGTTGGAAAGGCCTGACAGCTTATGCCTTCCCACCTCTTCCTTTGATGCACAAGGTACTGCTGAAAATCAAAGAGGAACAACCAAGGATAATGCTGATAGCTCCGAATTGGCCAAGACAACACTGGTATCTCTTGCTGAGGAGCATGTCTCAGGGGAGAATGTGGTCAATACCTCTGATGCCTTTGATGTTAACTCAGAACAACTACAACATCCTGCATCCAAACCTAAAAACCTTACAACTGACTGCCTGGAACATCACTTAAGAGCAACTAACCCAGACTTATCCCAAAGGGTTAAAGACATTATACTTGAAGCCCGCAGACCTTCAACAAGAAGGAACTATGCAGGAAAATGGAAAAGGTTTGCCACTTGGAGTGCTGAAAGAAGAAAAGATGTGTCAAACATAGACATTGCTAACATCCTGGAGTACTTGGCAGAGCTTCTACACACAGGTCTGTCCTATTCCTCCATCAAGATACATGCATCAGCTATTTCTGCAGAATACAGCTTTGACCCACCTGTCTTCTCACACCCTCTACTCAGGCAATTCCTCAGAGGAATCAAGAATGTAAAACCTCCTAGGAAACCACCACTGCCAGCATGGGACTTAAATTTTGTACTAGAAAAATTGACACTCCCACCATTTGAACCAGCAGGAACAGCGGATCTTCAACACCTATCATGGAAAACTGCTTTCCTTCTGGCAATTACTTCAGCAAGAAGGGTTTCAGAGCTTCAGGCCTTAATGGCAGTACAACCCTTCCTGATCTTCCATCAAGATAGAGTCTCCATGAGAACTAATCCTACATTTATGCCAAAGGTGGTATCCAGAGTGTCCTTAAACCAGGCAATCCACCTACCTACCTTCTTTCCCAACCCACAGAACAGGGAGGAAAGGCTTCTGCATACTTTGGATGTACATAGACAGTTACGCTACTACCTGGACAGAACCAAAGGTAACAGAAAAACTGACCAGCTGTTAGTGGCCTATGCACCAGGAAGGGAAGGAAAAGCAATTTCCAAACAAACAATCTCCAAATGGATAGGAAATTGCATAAGATTCTGTTACTCCTACCATGGAAAACCAATGCCACAGAACATAAGACCTCATTCAACAAGAGCTACAGCCACTACCACAGCGTTCTTACGAGGTGGCAACCAAGGACATTATTGAGGCTACTTGGACCTCCGTGCATACATTTGCCAAGCATTACAATTTACCTCTATATTCTAGATCCCGAGCAGGGTTTGCCACTGCTGTACTGCAAGGGATCCTAACTACACCATAATTTTTCTTTTTCTTCCTCCACCCCTAGTTGAGCTATGGTATTCTACCCATTTGTTATGACTGCAGATGCATCCATGAAGGACATAGTACAGTTTTGTACCTACCATAAATGTAGATGTCCGAACTGGATAGCATCTGCAGTCAGGATTACCCTCCTTCCCTCTGTGGTACTCCTAGGGTATTTACACTCCTATTAGCTAGCTGGGGAGTCTCTTATGGTGTATTTGTTTGTATATATGTACATACATGCTTATTTTTGTATTTGCCTTCTACCTTGTCTGCATACATTGGCATTTATCCAAATTTTAGCCTTCCAAGAGGGCAACTGGCATCTGGGGCAAGAAACACTGAGCTGATGCCTTTATACCAAGACCAGCAGAGATGACGTCGGGTGAAGTGCGACATCAGCGGACCCAGACTTTGGAATCAAGGGCTGCCTGACGACAGGACAACCCATTTGTTATGACTGCAGATGCTATCCAGTTCGGACATCTACATTTATGGTAGGTACAAAACTGTACTTTCCCCTCCCTCTTACCTCAGTGCTACTATTTATTAGCAATGCAGTGAACACTCACGACTGAGAAATGCTTGCTTGCTTAGGTTTATGTATTCGTTAGCAAATTAATTTTGGTTTTAGTCATTTTCATTTGCATTATTCTTCTGTTTTAAGTTTTGCGGTAGCATGGCTGTAGCACATAGTCACTATTTTGGTTTCTGAGGAGGACTTGAGACTTATCAGTGTACACTGTAATAAAAATGATTAGGACTTATTGTATATATCTTGACTTGCTATAAGAAGGTGATCTCATTCAGCAAATCTATTTTTTTATCTAATTTCATCTTTGTTGTTTTAATTTTTTTAAAATAGACATCTTAAAGACTGCATATGTTCTTTAGGTGTTTTGGTCTTTCATAGTTTTGTTTCACTAAGAACACAGTTTTCAATATTCTATGAAGAAGAATTTAGTTTAAATGCGGACAGTGACACAGTCATTACCATACTTTTAATAACTTGTATTTGGTGTTATCCCCCGATGGAACTGTGTAAGCCTTGACTCCAAAAGACCTAGTCTCGGTGCAAATGTTCACTTACACTGTGACCAGGCAAAGAACAGGTGTTTTGGAATCTGATCCCTGTAATAAGCCTGTTTATTGACAGGCCTTACACCAAAGTAAGTCACTTAAACTGAGAGCAAGTTTTTCGGAATCAGGGCAGACTTACAAGGAGAAAATCTCTTCAGAATCTGGCCCATAGAATCCTGACATGAATGTTACCTGTTGGAGGAGGTGATAGAAAGCATGATTTTATATGTCTGACTCTATAAACTGAGATTCTATCAGACGATGGTAATTGCTACAAGTACACCAAAGTAATTCTCCTTCTTTACAAGAAGATGAACCGAACCACAAGATTTTCTGTGTGTCCAACAAGATTTGAATAGTTCTACAGACAGCAAACCTGAGGTAAAGCCTGAGAATAATTATTTGTAATCACGCTATAAAATCCAATTTACTTTCTTAGCTGTAATATTTTCAACTTTATTTTCAGTATTATCTTATTCTGACTCTATTATGAAAAATCACTGGACCGAGCAGGTTAAGGTGACTCAAAACAAAGACTGTAAAAATAAGCTTATTTGACATAAAGATGTGCACTAATACAAAAAGGAATAGTGGTCTTTGTGATGAAATGTCATGAATATGAATGAGAGGACTGAAAAAAAATGCATTAAAAATTACCCGAGCAGAGTAACAAGTTTGTGTTAGCAGAGTTCTATACAGGCCTGCATCAACACTGTATTTCTTACACATTTTTAGTATCTAAAAATCATATATGCCGGCTTGTGACATAAAGTACTCTGCATAAACTAAAGCAGAAATGGTAAGGAAGGGTAACAAGTGTGAAAATGTTGTATCACCATAGCTCTATCACCATACTGGCTTCATCACTTATTAGGAGGTCATAAGGACACTGTCAATTTAACTCACTTTTTAATTTCTTTGTGTCTTTTGGGTTTCTAATACCATGTCAGGACTGGACCCCACTCCTAAGTCACAGTATGATTAAAGATCATGAAATTAGTGTTGTTTCAGTCTTTGATGTTAGCCAGAAATGCTCTTTGTGGTATCTGCAATTCATACAGTTACTTGTATAAATAACATATCTAAGTATGATTGTAAATTCTTTTTTTATAAGGCCCATTGCTCCTACTACTATTGGAACTGTCTGTGTATCCTTCTTCCATATTGCCTTAATTTCTGCCTGCAAATCCTGGTATCTTATGAGGGTCTATCACCACCCATCTAACAGAAAAATCATTGAATGGCATATGTTATTGCACATGCTCATCAAGCCGTTCAAGTAAGATCGCATTATGGTAGAGATAAGGACGTTTGCCCTTTGCCCAATGTAGTGCAATCATGCAGTTAGGCTATATATTTAGTGGGGGTGTTGGGGGACACAGCCCCCACACATGAAAAGGTTTGAGTGAATGCATTTACAGTGTAAAGCTGTACAGCGATATTTCCATTCATTGGCTAAACATAGATCCATTTTATGAGTCTGTGCATGTCCCTCTCTCTCTCTGTGTAAGGCACTGTAGTCACTGAGTGTAGCAATTTCAGTGATCAATGCTAGTTTTGTCTTCTTCTCATAGACTACTAAATCTGTTTTTCTTGCACCTGTTTTTTGAACTGTTAGTAATGGGTGATCCTATGTGATATAAACTTCATCATTTTCTGTAATGCTTTCTGGCTCATGTTTCCAATGGTTTCCCAATGCAACAGTCTTGCCACATTATTATACCTTTCAGAATACAGTTGTTCTGCCTTTAATATCACAACCAGCAACAAGATGTGTAACTGTTTCCAATTCTGTTTTACAAAACCTACATTTCTCTGTTTCTCCCACATGTCCAAACGACTTTGTAAACCAATGTATATGAAGTCCACTATCTTGGACTGCAAATATTAACCTTCATCTCTTGGTTTAAATTCACCTTTCCTTTACCATTTCTGCGTTTGATTCTGATCAACATGAGGTTTTTCCAAGAGTTTTCTATACTTGCAACTATATTTATGCATTTTTTACATTTCTTGCCTTCTCAGCTGATCCTTCACCTAATATTCTTTCTTTTGTGTGTTTTGGCACAGTCATTTGCCTGATTTGCTACCTGATTTTTATCTACTTCTGGTTTAATTTCTGTTCCCACTTGACACCGGATATGCTTCTACTTCCTAAGTAGCTAACTCATCTTAGACCTATTGTCTTCATGTTTTAAAACTTTCATTACAGTTGAGTCTTGTGAGGTCAGCAGATATGTATCCAGTCCTACAATTGCAGATCTATACATATAATAAATTTAAAGGAGGCCCATGCCTCCATCAGAATGGGGAATGTATAGCCTTAGAATATATACTCTGATTTTTATAAATCATTTGATAAGCATGAAGCATCCTCCTTGTTTTCCTGTCCAACTAATCCAATACCTTTTAAGGCCAGTCAATCAATCCTAAGTTAGGACAGGAAGAGCAAATTGGATTATAGCCTGGACTTTGTTCCTAGATGTCAGCGTTGTTTCAGTATGAATTTCAGTCTTCCAAAATATTCCTTACAAAATTTTATTTGCATTTGTTCATGTTTTATTGTTGATCCTTCATCAATTCCCAAATAATTATACACTCCTCCTTGCTCAAGTTCTTTTATATCACATTCCTGTCCCAAACTGATGTTTTCTTGGTGCTGCAGCTTTCTTACTTTAAAGGTTGCTTTTGCACATTTATCAAGACTAAATGAGATTGTTATATCATATGAAAAAGTTTTGACCACTTGCAGTTATGGTTTCAGTTCCTCATCTGATGAATTATACAATTTTAAATAATCCATGAAAAGAAAATGAGTAGTGTCTATACTTTGTTGTTTTCTGGGAGTCAAATTATAGCCATGACCTAATCTGTTACGCAGACAGCGTAATAGGTTAAGGGCAAGGCAAAAGAGCAGCGGTGACAGAAAGTCTCCGTAGAATATCCCCATCCAAATTTTTATCCCTAGAATAATAATTTGTGCTTTATCATGGCTTAACTGCAAAGTGGTTTGCCACTGTTTCATGGTGGCTGTAATGTAATTGATCAGTGTAGGGTGTATCTTATACATTTTTAATCACTTTTATCCATGAATGTGGGATACTGTCAAATGCGTTTTTCTAGTCTATACATACCATACTTAGACTCTTCCCCTTTTTACAGTTCTCCATTATGACTTTATTTAATAAAAAAATGATCCTTTGTTCCATATGATTTTATTCTGTTACCCTTTTGGTCTATTGCCATGATTGGATTTCCTTCTAAATGACTATAAACTCTGTCACCTTCAGTTCCAGTGATAGTGTACACGTCGTCGGAAGGAAAATTACTGGTCTGTAATTTTTAGGATAGCTTGCAGGTTCGCTGTTAAGTAGGAGTATTGTTTTTCCTGTTTACCAGGTTGGTATTTGCTCAGGGTGCACATATAAATAGTTCTTACTCATGGCTAAATCTTCGTGTAAAGATATTCTTTTAGCCAGAAGTTAGGTATTGCATCTGGGTATGAGGTTTTCCAATAAGGGGCTTTTCTTTATTTTGTTTTGATTTCTCTGGCCATTACGTCATCCCATTTCATATTCTGTACATTTGAACTACTTCTGTCCATTCAGCATCTTTGTTAGGTTCCACAGGATCTTCATAGATATTTCTGTAAAATGTATCCGTTTCTTCTTTTTTTGGTAGTGTTTCAATTCTTTTTGCCTTGTTTTTCAATTCTGTATAAAACATTTTTGGGTGATCAATAAACTGCTTGTCTTGTACTTTTCCTTTATGTTAATCTGCATATCTTCTAGGTTTTTCTGCCAATACTGATATTTTTAGTTTATCTGCGATAGTGCATGATAGATCCTGATCCTTCCTTCCTTTTATCACCTCTATCTTTGAGTATTTTTGTTGATCTGTTCCCTCTTCTATACTCTTCTAACAGTGACATTTCTTGTATTACTTTATAGTTTTCTCCATTTGATACTTCCATGATGACATATGATTTCTCCCCTTTCTTTCCCTTACTGCCCTTTGTTTTGTAGTAAGACTTTATCTTTAACTCACAGTACAGAAGACCACACATGACTTCAAGAATATCTGTATAGATAATACAGGTTAGAAAGTGTTGAACTTAGAGTTAATAACAAAAAAATCCTCAAAAATGGTTACCTTTTACACACTGCAGAATTCTGGGGGAACCTTTCGTCACAAGGGAGGCTCAATTATTCAACATAATTCTCTAACAAGCAAAAATAATATAAACCAAGGAAATGTGAAGCCATTACTAACAACTAAGTAAAGCATATATTCACAAGTCTTTAAATGATATGTTCTTAAGTAAAAAAGTTATTTTCTCATCTTAAAAGTTTTCCTTTGGATTTTCATACATTAGAGAAAATGTGCCACTTGGTAATCATACTCAGTATATTTCCCCATGTAAAGAAAAATAAATCACTTTATCAATAAGGCAGCTATTCATACATTGCCAAAATTAATACAAATTGCTCCACTGAAAATAAGATCTCTACTATCATCAGACCATTTCTGGCTAAGTATCCTAACCAGTTATCACTTAATATGCTTATGACTACATTGTTTACGTAAAGAAAGCTATGTTGCAAATTTTCAGAAGCAAATTAGACTGGTTTGTTTTATTCTGTGCCTGATATTGTAATTATGTGAGAGGAAAACTGAATTCTTCATATTTACAAAAGTCACCTACCTATTCTGACATCTGTTAAGTGAAATTAGTTAATAAGTGTTGTGAAGTTACCAGGGTTAGATGAAGATAAAACATCTAGTATTCTTTCAGTAATAAGAAACCAGTACATGGCATTGGTGATACGATTTATTAATTAAGCATTACAGTAGTGTATTTCAGAGCAGAGCTGTGAATATAGTTGGTGAAAGTAATGAATTTAGACTGTAAATAAAACAGTGTCATCACCTTATATTAGTGGCTTTATAATGTGCAGAAGTACCCAGTGGTAGAAGCATTTTCAGTGCCTGACAAGTCATTTGGTGACAGATATTATATGAATGTGGAGTTTTATTATAGAACTAATACACTTTATCCACAGAAACTTAAATCCTTTATTTAATCTGGGATACTTATCTACAAAGTAAACGGTGTCAGCAGCGAAACTAAACAATATACACTCTCAATGATAGTAAAGGCATTTGAAGAGCTAGTCACCATCTGTTTTCAGAGCTATCTTCTTGAAGGTCAGTCATAAAATCAAAAAGAGCACTGTTGTGCACACATGACAAAATGCCACAATAATATATATATATATATATATATATATATATATATATATATATATATATAGTCGCACTTTGACCAATGACCTGCATTTCCTTCAAAGGGTTTTGGGGTGGCAGACCCCTTCCTTGCAATCAATAGACATAAGGCATTTTTACTCAATTTGGCAGGGTTCTTGTCTATCATAGAACACATACCCTGAAGGGATCACATGCTACACAAACATATATGGACCATTTACAGACAACTTGGAGAATGCTAGTTCAGCCACTATATGCCTTTAATAGACAGGATCTGCAGTACCAAAAGGAAGCCACATGTTTGCAGAGATGGCATGTAAACTACCTATAAAAAGCATGCCAGTGAGACCTGAGCGGGAAAAACTCTTGCTGTGAATCAAAAAGCAGTTAACAAATAAATAAAAAATACACACAATATGCACAAAATTGTAGAGAGAGCTGCTAGTGAGGCTTGACCTTCTATATCGCCCGTGTAGACCACAACAATCTCTTCTGCTCCAGACTTTGAAGAAAATGGGGTCTTTGCTATCATTTTCTTCTGACATCTGCTATCAGTGATACTGATCATCAGCTAGACCTGTCAGCATCTCACATAGAGTTGTTAAAGTCCTGATATTCAGAAGAAATATTCAGTAGTTTGACTATTAAAATGTGTCAAGAAATAACTGGGAATTGCCACCGTGTAACCTTTACCCTAGATGATGTAGAAGAGGTAGGGTGTAGCTCTTTTGGTTATATAAAACTATATGAACATGCAGAATGATTTGCAGACATGGGAAACCTAACCAACACAGGGCTAGTTGGATCACTTGGGCTGACTTGTGAGAGGAGTTGGTCTATATTAGAACATCGAAGTTTCAAAACTTCGAATGCTCTAATATCGACCCCTATTTAGTGAAAGCTGAAAACATCCAACATACAGAACACCAAATTTTTTCCTAGGGAAAACACTTGCTGTTCCAAAACACATACACACAACACAAGCACACCAAACAAACAGCAATCCACACACAGACACACACACACACACACACACACACACACACACACACACACACACACACACACACACACACACACACCTAAAATCTTACACCTTAACCCTACACTAAACTATACACACACCAGTAACTATCCACTTACCTTAACCCAAACCCTAACCCTAAGGTCCGTCACTATCGCACACTCACCTCACCCGCACCCTAACTCACCTACACCACCCTAACCCTCACGTCCACACAATTGCACATTTACCTGACCCGCGCCCTAACCCTAACTCACCTAACCCCCCTAACCCTCACTTCCACAGAATCGCACACATACCTAACCCGGGCCCTAACACTAACCTGCCCTAACCCTCATGTCCACACAGTCGCACACATACCTAACCCGCACCCTAACTAACCTAACCCGCACTCAATCGCACACTTACCTTAACCCGACCCATAACTTTCCACCACAGCACTGAAAATACCGAAGCAACAGAAATGGACAACATAATTCTTTCCCCAGGAAAAAAATTGGTTTTCTGTTGCTTCGATATTTTCAGCTTTCGCAGAATAGGGGTCGATATTAGAACATTCAAAGTTTTGAAACTTCGATGTTCTAATATAGACCCAGAGGAGTTAATTGTCGTTATGTGTCTGCACAGACCTAGACGTACTAAGGCAGGCTTTCATCAATATGTAGGTATAATTGCTGTTGTACTAGTTACAATATCATATTTCCAAATTAAACTTTTTTGTAAAACTGGTAAACATCCTAGATTCCACAATTTACTGAGGCACTAAATTCCACTTACAGTCAGAACTGATAAAACATTGTTTTGCTTTAGAATGATCACTACATTTATAGCTGTTTATATGGTACCTTAAACAGAGTAATTTTAATGTATGAATACATGTGCAATGTTATGTTGTTTAAAATAATTTGTATTTTATATCACATTGAAGAACATGCATCTTGTTGATTTAACCTCTACATAGGTTCATAGGTAGGTACTAGGCTATCTGCCCGAGGGCATTTATAAGCCTAGCCAGAGTGTGTCAGCTTTCGCCGCCCCATTAATTAATTAACTGATCCTCTTGTCAAGCAGAGCCAATCAAGTGATCCCAGGGTTGTATTTTCTGTTACCCATCCATTCGTCAAGGTTTCTCTTGAAGAGCATTAGTGAGGGGCTCTGCCTAATATAGTTTGGAATTTTGTTCCAAAGCATGGGGAGTCTCTGTGACAGGAATCTAACCCTCCAGCATGTTCTATTTATTGTTGTGGTGAGGTTTAGCTCACTAGAGCACGTGGCTCGCAGTGACTTGGATTTCTTTAGGTGGAGCATGTCCATCAATTCTGAGTTGGACATGGCTTTGTAAGTCAGGCAGAGATCACCTCTGAGTAAGCGATATGCCACTGAGCACAGCCGGTGTTGTTTCTGTCAGGCTGCATAGGACATATGTTTGAGGCCAGTAATCCTCTTGATGAGGTACTTTTTTGGTCTTTCCAGCTGTTGGAAGTGTCTTGTGAGGTACATCCCAAATGGGGCATTGTACTCTATGATGGGTCTAATGATTGACAAGTAGAGGGGCACTATAACCTCTTTATTTCTAGATGCGAACCCTTTAGTAATTAGATGGGCCACATAGAAGGATTTCCTAACTACTTTGGCAATGTGATTATCAAAGCAGAGATTACTATCTACCTGGGTCCCCAGATCTCATATTACCTCTTCTGTATTAAGGGGGCTGCCACCTATGTGGTAATTCGTGGGTGTTTTGTTTTTCCCAAATGGGATGACTATGTATTTTTTGGCATTTAGCTTGAGGCAATGACTTTGACACCATGTCTCTGTCTCGGTAATGCCCTTTTGGAGGATGCCCGTGTCAGCCGGAGAGTCAGTTATCGCTTCCAGTTTGCAGTCATCGGCGAACTTGGTTAGCCATAGTCGTCCTATGCTTGCCTGTACTTCTGAGAAGTATATGCCAAACAGTAGGGGTCCCAGGACCGAGCCTTGCAGGACACCACTTGAGACTGGTTTAGAGTCAGACCTGGAGCCCACTATTCTTACTGTGTGAGTTCTGTCTGTAAGCCAGTTGGCAACCCATCTCATGACGTAGGGGTTTATGTTCAGGCTGGTGAGTTTTTCTGTAATACCTGCGTGGGGAATGGTGTTGAAAGCCTTGGCGAGGTCAAGGTAGGCTGTATGAACCACCTTTCCCTCGTCTATGGCTTTGGTGACTGCCTCAAAGAAGTCAACCAGGTTTAGTAGGCATGATCTGTCCTTAACAAAGCCAAACTGGGTCAGGTCAAGTGTTTGGAGGTTCCCAATGTCTTTGTTAATGAGTTTCATTATGATGCGCTCCATACACTTGCAGACCAGGCTAGTCAAGCTTATGGGGCAATAGTTACCAGGGTCAGTTGTGGCTCCTCCTTTGTGGAGTGGAATATCCGTTGCTGTGTGCCATTCTGTGGGCATGTAGCCTGTGGAGATGCTGAGGTTGAACACCTGTTTAGGTGGGGGGTTAGTTTGTTCTGTAGTTCGTGCAAGACGCAGCCTGAGACACCATCTGGTCCCATTGATGCTGTGTTTTTGGCTTTTGAAAGGGTTGTTTTCATCTGTGTGTCTGTGATTTGTGGGACACTACACTTTTCCAGTATTGTTGTGGGCCCTTTTGGAGGTGAGAGGGGGTGAAGTTTGCACTGAATCTATCTGCCAGGATGTTGGCAATATCAGTAGGTTCAGTATATTTTGTGCTATTTTGCACTAGTTCAGTGCATATCTGTGAGTTGCCACTTAGATTCTTAACATAGCTAAAGAAGGCTTTGTGGTTATCTTTTGAATCCTTGGCTATTTTTCTTTCTAAGTTAGCCTTGGATGATTTCATGAGGGACCTTAGTTTCTTACTGATACTAATCAGTGATGTCTTTCCTTCTTGGGATTTGCTTTGTTTCTGAACTAGTTTCCTCCTCCTTTTGTATAGCTTGTTTATGGCAGGGGTCCACCAAACTGGTTTCCTTCTCTTAGAGGAGTGAGTCTTAGTTTTGCTAGGGATGGCATGATCCATGCATCCTTGTAGGTGCTCACAGAGTGCATTTGTAAAGGTTACTGCATCTTGGGCAGCATTATCCTTTAGCGTGGGGGCTGTGAAACTTACCACCTCTGTCTTAAGTAAGGTGAAGTTTGCTTTAGAAAAGTTTTTTACTGTGGTTTCCTTAGTTGGGGGTGGTGGTGGGGTGTGGACATCCAAAGTGATTAGTTTATGGTCTGATCTAACCAGTGACTGGTTGACCTCCGGTGTGGAACACCTGTCACCCATGTTGGTGATGACCAGGTCCAATATGTTTTCACCTCTGGTAGAGGAGTTTACCAGCTGATCCAGGGCATTTGAGTTGATGAATTCCAGGAAGCGCTGGGCCTGGGAGTTTGTACTTGAGTATTTTTCTCAGTGAATGGTAGTGTAACTAAAATTGCCCAATATCAGGGTGTTTGGTAGGACCTTCATGTTTTCCAGTGTCTCCAGAAAGGTTGAGTGGTGGTCCTGGGTCATGGAGGGTGATCTGTAGCAGGGCACAATTTGCATTGCAGATTTACCCGATGTTAGTTGCACTTGGATGATCTCAGAGGTATCATGTTGCACCACTAACCAAGAGGTGTAGGTATCCTTGATGAATATGGATACACCACTCCTTTTGTATTTCGGTCCGTGTTCTGTGGCTGAAACTTGTGGTATGAGTTGTAGCCTGGTAGTGCTGTGGTGCTCTATGGAGCCTTGAACCAGGTTTCAGTTAATGCACAGATGTCGACGTTCTCCATACTGAGGAGTGCTTCGAGCACGTGCATTTTGAGATTTAAACTCCTGGTGTTGAATAGCATGACCCTCAGTTTTTTTGTTAATTGTGCTGTTTATGGAGGTGGGTTTGACTTTTGAGCCTTGCCTAAAAAAGGCACTATGGGGGCAGCAAGAGCCTTTGCCAGCATTTGAAAGCCAAGGGGTGACAGGTACAAGCCATCTCTTGCGAAGCAACATGGCTTGTCAAGCATGTCATCCCAGGCTGATAGACACTGGATCCCCTTTGAATAACACCAAAAGCTTAGCCAATTGTTGAAATTGATATTTTTTTCTTTATACTGAGGTATCATTCTTGGTGAAGGCAGGATGCTACTCAGTGTCAGGGTCATACCAGCCTGGGCTTACATGATCAGAGAACTCTTCCATGTCTCTTTTCATGTAGTCCAGGGAGGTACGTCTCAGGTCATTCACACCAACATGAACAATGACAGAGTCATATTTGTACTTGTTCTGGAGTGACCTGAGTGCATGTGTTATGTGGCGGATTCTGGCTCCCGACAGGCAGCTAACAGTAACCTTCTGCTTGTTCAGCCTAGTGAGTGGGACATCAGTGTGCCTAACTATAGAGTCACCTATTACTAGTGTGTTAGGTATGTTATTTTGCCTTAAGGGCTGTGATTGTACTACACACTGATTTTGTGTTGTATGGTTTGTGACGGGAGGTACAGGTTGTTTGGGTGTCTGCTTTGGAGGTCTCTGATGCTTTTGCTGGTTTTTATTTAGAGCCTCTGAGTATGATTTTGTGTATTTATGTATATTTTTTGCCAGTGCTATTTTAGTAGGTCTGTGTGCGGCTGGAGGTGTGGTGCAAGTGTTAACCCTCTCCTCTCCGACTGTCTGTTCTAGTCTTGGGTGGAGACAGCTTAGCTTCCAGTTTGGCTGTATAATTGCATCTCTCGCATATGTTAATGTTTTGTGGTAGGAAGAGAGGGTTGTCTGTGTACATGAGGCAGTTGTAACATTGCCTCAGGATACCCAGATTCACCAGCTGGACTGGAGAGTACACCTGAAATTGCCTTTTGGTCATGCTTGAAAAGCAGGGTGAGCTGCTTAGTCACTTGGTTGGTGAGGGGTGAATAAAGAGCCTTGCCCTGCTGGGCAATGAGTGTCAGGGTATATTAGTGCTTGCTATTAGGTCTGAGCAAGTGCTGGGCTGTAGGATGCTTTTTGAGTGCTTAGGCTAAGTGTTAGACTAGTTTCAAGAGAAAAACTGATGAGGAGACTTAGTGGAGCCGGGAATAATTTAACCGTAGCAAACCGACGCTGCCCGCTGCGCAAAACCATGCAAACTCGGTTTTTATAATAGGGAAATGAGAGAGATAGAAATTAGCCCAAAATGGCCAATAAACTACTAACTTCTGGGCTGGAACCACTCCTCCAGGGACAGATAGGTTGCTCAAAGCTCCCCTCTTTCACAGGTAAACAGAGAAACTTCCTTCTATCCAAGTAAGGTATGGGCAACTCAGAAACTAGTATCACAGCCCCGAATTCAGCACTAGCCTGAAAACTGGACTATACTAGCTTAGAAAGGTGGGAAACAAGGAATTTTTTTTTTTTGTTTTTTGAAAAAATAAGGCAAAAACAGTAAAAAAATACACTTAAAACAACTTTGAATGACTACAAACGATTAGAAAAGGCTATTGCACTTTAGTGCGTAGCCTACAACAGTTAAACAAATTATTTAAACAAAAAACTTTTTAAAAGTGCAGGCAGTCAAATAAGTACAATATGTGAAAAAACAAGCTTTTAAATCAGAATAAACGCTGGAAAATCTGCGTTTAGGTGGAAAACAGTTAAGTATAGCAAGAAAGTACAGAAAACTGATATTTAATCACTACAAAGTCTCTCTTCTCAGCTAGAAGGTTTGTATCAGTTTAAGGCTTTCTAGTGCTACCCAGTAGGTTAGTTGGGAAACAAGCGCAGATGTGTTCTTTTAAACCAGAAAGTTGAAAGAGACGGGTAAACTGATCAAATGGTCAATAAACTACAATTTCTGGGCCAAGAACCTCTCCTCTCATGGTAGACAGGCTACCTAGTGTTTACCACTCCCACTGATAAGCTAGAAGGCTTTCCTCCAACACAGAAAGGCTTGCGGGGCTCAGAAGCTTACCAACAGTCCTGGATACAGAAACTCTGTATCTGGACAAGGCTATTTACATGAGAGGTGGGAAACAAGCGGAAGTGCGGCTTTTAAACCAGAACGTTGAAAAAGATGGAAAAAAAACTGCCCAAACGACCAATAGCTACAATTTCTGGGCAAGGAACCACTCCTCTTGTGGTAGATAGGCTACCTAATGCTTACCACTCCCACTGATAAGCTAGAAGGCTTCCCTCCAACACAGAAAGGCTTAGGGGCTCAGAAGCTTACAAAGAGTCCTGGATACAGCAAATCTGTACCTAGACTAGACTAGTTACAGGAAAGGCGGGGAGCAAGTACAAACACAGGATGTTCTTCATCTCACATTGCTGCAGTCCTAACACTTGGGTAGTCCGCTGTCCTCGGTCGGCCCGAATATCAAAGTATAAGGCTGACGTCGGTCAAGGCGCATTTGACTGACATCAGGACGTCAGGGTATAAATGCGCATGACCGACGTCATATCCTCAGTCTTTTTTGCCGCATGGTCCGATGCAGAAGCAGCGTTGCAAGTGCCGTTCGGCGTTCTGAAATTTTTCGTATTCGGAGTTTCAGACCGAAGTCAAAGTTGGCTAAGTACCCCGTTGGGGAATATTTTTGTTTTTTCTTGCCTCAGTGGTTTACCGGATGTCAGAAAAAGTGAATAACTGTATTTCTTGTGGGAAACAGATACCGCATAGAGACTACCATAATTTGTGTATACCTTGTTTGGGGCCTGAGCACGACGTTGTTGGGTGTCGCTTTTGTGCTAGGTTCAATAAACGCACTATTAAGCGTAGGTTAGATTGTGCCAGGTTGGTCTTTGGGAAGCGGTGCAACTATAATATGCCGTCGGATTCTCCGACGCCCGCTTCTTCTAAGAAGCGCAAAGACAAAGCGGCTAAACCCAGACTAGAAGAGTCGTCCGAACCGGACGCCGGTTCTCTAGAGGCGTCAGTGGAGCCGGTGGTTCCGACGGAGGCCTCTCTGGAGTCCCAGGGGGGAACTTTGATTTTGCAGGATGTGGCCTCCCAGGAGGCAGGTCAGGCAGAAGGGGCTTCTCAGGTAACTGTACTCCCCTCCCTTCCTAAGGTGATTAGGCCCTCTCCTTCTGTTTCTAAGGCTTCTCCTAGAGGTAGGTCAAGTTTAGCTTCTGTGGGTGTCACTCCTAGCTCTTCAGGTTCTGTGCCCAAGAAGCATATGCTTAAAATGGCAGAGGATTTAATTACCCTGATTAGAGGTTCTATGCCCCCTCCTGATAAGAGGCCTAGAGTGGAACCAGAGTTGGGGGGTTATGAACAGGCCTCGGATGTGTCTGAGTCTTCGGCTGAAGACTTGCAGGAGTATTCTCCTTTTTCTGATTCTGATGTGGATGATTCTACTCCTTCTGCTTCTCCTCCTGAGGATTTTTCTTTTTCAGAGACTCTTCATTCCATGAGGGAGCACTTAAAGTGGGAAGGTCAGGAGTTCTCTGATTCCAGGAAGAGGCTTAGGGAATTTTTGTTTTTACCCCAGCATAGGCCTTTGGCAATACCTCCTGTTCTGAATGTTGTGGAAGATGTGTTTCAGGAGGCATCTCTTAATCCTGATTCTTTGCCCCCTGCTCCTGTTAAACCGGATAGGTATTACAGGGTGCCTGTAGCTCATAAGTATTTGTTCAAAAGTCCTAGGGCAGACCCAGAAACTGTTAGTCAGGGGCCTAAGGGTGTTAAAGCTTCTGTTGTTAAAAATCCGGTGCCTGCAGATAAAGAGGCCAGGGCTTTGGATAGATGGGGAAAGAAAGTTTATACTTCTTCCACTCTAGCTATGAGGGCTTTGAATTGCCAGTTTCACATGTTGAAATACCAAAACTATCTACTTTCTCAATTGAAGTCTAAGGTAGATACTCTGGCGGAAGGTATTGAGTGTAAAGAGTTACAAGATTTAGTTCATGTTTCTGAGCAGGTGGGTAAGCATTCTTTGCAATGTGGTTTTGATGCTGTACAGGCCTCATCCAGGGTGGCTGCCACTGGGTCAGTTCTTCGCAGGCATGCCTGGTTAAGGGATCAGAATTTATCTGACCATGTTAAGTCAAGGATTTTAGATGCTCCTTTGCAATCTGATGTGTTGTTTGGCTCGCCTGTTGAGGCAGTTTTGAAGAAGATGGAAGACAAGGCTAAGTCTATGCAGACTGTTAAGGATTTTTTGCAGGTTCAGCCTCCGAAGTTTAGTAGGAATTGGCCTTCTAAAGGGTGGACGTATCCTTCTTATGATTCCCAGTCTAGGGGTAGGTCTAGACGTGGTAGAGGCAGAGCTCAGGGTTCTTTTAGGCCTAGAACAGGGAGTTCACCTGCACAGTCTTCAGGTGAGGGCAGGGGTCAGCCCTTTCGTAAGCAGACCCAATGACCTACCTTTTCAGCTGCCAGAGCCTTTTCGTTTGGCAGCACCTTTGGGAGGAAGGTTGGCACTTTTCAAAGAAAATTGGAGTTTAATTACCCAAGACAGATGGGTATTGGACATTATTTACCACGGTTACAGGTTTTATTTCCATACCTTACCACCTTTCAAAGGCATGCCAGACATTCCTCCTCAACAAAGAATAGAGGCTCACAAACAGATTTCTCAGTTACTTCAAATAGGGGCCATACAACCGGTCCCTGTGCCAGAAGTGGGCCTAGGATTTTATTCTCGACTGTTCCTAGTACCAAAGAAGGGGAACACATGGAGACCAATTTTGGATTTATCTATCCTCAACACTTATCTGGACATTCCCAAGTTCAAAATGTTGACGTTACAACAGCTTTTACCTCTTCTGGGCAAAGATCATTGGATGGTAACTTTGGACCTCAAGGAGGCGTACCTTCATGTTCCTATCAGACTAAGTTGCAGAAAGTATCTGCGTTTTCGGGCTGGGACTTCTCATTATCAGTTCTCTGCATTGCCCTTTGGCTTATCTACTGCGCCCAGAGTATTCACGAAAGTTCTGGCTCCAGTGATAGCTTTCTTCAGGCTAAAAGGAATACAAATTTATCCATATTTGGACGATTGCCTGATTCTGGCTCAGGAAAGGGACGAGCTTCTTCATCATCTGGAATATGTGATAGCAGTGCTAAGATGCCTGGGGTATTCTGTGAACGAAATAAAGTCCAGTCTAGTACCCTCTCAGGACATGTGCTTTCTGGGTGTAAGACTGAATACAGCAGCCCAGATGGCCTTTTTGACCCCGGACAAACAAAAGAATCTTTCCCTTTACTTTCATCAATTGTCTCATCAGTCCAGGCTGACTGCAAGGACAGTCCTTCAAGCCTTGGGGTTCATGGCATCTTGTATTCTGGTGCTTCCCAATGCCAAACTGCATATGAGGAAGCTACAATGGTATCTCAAGAATGTATGGACACAGCACTGCCAGGATCTGGACACTGTCATTCAAATAATACCTTGCATTCAAAAGGAATTTTTGTGGTGGGCTCAGGAATGTCACCTAAACAAGGGACTCTCTGTGAACCGGCCAGAGGCGAGTCAAATTCTAACGACAGATGCCTCAGACAAAGCTTGGGGAGCTCATCTGGATGGAAAGTGGATACAAGACAAGTGGCCTGCCAGACTACAACATCTGCATATCAACTTGAAGGAGATGTTAGCAGTCCAGTTTGCATTAATAGCTTTCAAGGATCTACTTCTTCCAGGGCAGGTGTTGATTCTAACAGACAACACAACTGTCATGTGGTACATCAACAAGCAAGGGGGAACGCATTCCTATCCTCTATGCAGGCAAGCAATGATTTTGTGGGAGACTGCTCTCAGTTTACAGCTCAATCTTCAGGCAAGGTTTCTGCCGGGAGCACAGAACTCCTTAGCAGATGTGTTGAGCAGACAAATTATGGATCCCCACGAGTGGAAATTGGATCCTCATGTATTTCAGAAATTGACAGTGTCATGGGGAACTCCAGACATAGATCTGTTCGCTTCTCCACTAAACCATCAGCTGCCAAAGTATTGCACAAAAAGGTTTCATCCCACAGCTTGGAAAGTGGATGCTCTTTCTTTCAATTGGAGAAATCTTCATGTGTATGCTTTTCCACCTCTGCCTCTCCTTCCAAAGGTACTTCTAAAGGTCAGACAGGGCAAACCAAGGATGATTTTAATAGCTCCAGATTGGCCTCGACAGCACTGGTACCCATTACTGAGAAGTCTGGTTCGGAAGCCTCCTTGGCCTTTACCTTTGATTCCTCACCTGTTGTCTCAGGAGGACAGTCATTTACTCAATGTCAAGCTTCACTCTCTACACCTAACAGCCTGGCATATTCTGTTTTGAACCACAGAGGGTCTCAACTTCCACAACAAGTTTTGGATGTGATTTTGGAAGCTAGACGGCCTAGTACCAGGAAAGTGTATGCTGATAAATGGAAGAGATTTTTATTTTGGAGTGCAGCAAAGGATTTTGATGTGTCTGAGCCTAATTTAAGTGTGGCTCTTCAATATCTCACTGAGTTATTGGACAAGGGTTTGTCCTTCTCTTCTATTAAGGTTCATGCTGCAGCAATTTCAGCTCACTATGACTGTGTTCCACCATTGTTTTCTCATCCTATGTTCAAGCAATTTCTTAGAGGGGCAAAGAATATAAGACCCCCACGAAGAGCTCCTACTCCTGCTTGGGATCTCAATTTTGTGTTGGAGAAACTCACTCTACAACCTTTTGAGCCTGCAGCTACTGCTGAGTTGAAATATTTGTCATGGAAGACTGCTTTTTTGTTGGCCATTACCTCTGCAAGAAGGGTTTCTGAATTGCAGGCCCTTATGGCGGTTGAGCCTTTCTTAATTTTCCATAAGGATAGGGTATCATTACGTACTAATCCTTCCTTTATGCCTAAAGTGGTTTCTAGTGTGGCTTTGAACCAAACCATTCATTTGCCTACTTTTTATGCAAATCCTCAAAACAAAGGGGAGAAAATTTTGCACACCTTGGATGTACATAGGCTGTTGCGTTATTATTTAAGCAGGACTAAGGAGTTCAGGCAGACTCAGCAGTTATTTGTTTCTTTTGCTTTGAGTTCTCAGGGTAAGCCTGTGTCAAAACAAACTATTTCTAAGTGGATTGGGTTTTGCATTGCTTTCTGTTATTCCCATCATGGCAAAGAGATTCCAGCTGGGATTAGGCCTCATTCCACTAGGGCTACTGCCACTTCTACAGCTTTTTTAAGGGGAGTAGCAACTAAGGATATTTTGGAGGCAGCTACTTGGAGTTCAGTGCATACTTTCTCTAAGCATTACCACCTTCCACTTTACTCTAAATCTAGGGCTGGTTTTGCCACTGCAATTCTACAAGGCATTTTGGCAGCTCCTCCTGCTTTATAGCTTTGCCATCCTCCCTTACCTCTGCTTTGGGATTCTACCCAAGTGTAAGGACTGCAGCAATGTGAGATGAAGAACATAGTACAGTTTTGTACCTACCATAAATGTAGATGTTCGAAGATCCACATTGCTGCAGTCCAATTATCCCTCCCTCCTTCCCCTCTGGATTTAGAGGTGGTTGTGTGGGTTGGATTGTAATTATTGTATATATTGTATACATTGTACATATGGTTAGAGCTAGGGTGTTTTGCTTTTGACCTTCCTTTTAGGGTCTTCTGACATCTGGGGCAAGAAAAGACTGAGGATATGACGTCGGTCATGCGCATTTGTACCCTGACGTCCTGATGTCAGTCAAATGCGCCTTGACCGACGTCAGCCTTATACTTTGATATTCGGGCCGACCGAGGACAGCGGACTACCCAAGTGTTAGGACTGCAGCAATGTGGATCTTCGAACATCTACATTTATGGTAGGTACAAAACTGTACTTTTTTAAGCCAGCAAGTTGAAAGAGATGGAAAACTGCCCAAACGGTCAAATAAACTACAATTTCTGGGACAAAACTCACTCTTCCTGTGGAGGATAGACTACCTAGTGCTTACCACCCCCACTGATAAGCTAGAAGGCTTCCCTACAACAAAGAAAGGCCTGGGGGGGGGCTCAGAAGCTTACAAAGAGTCCTGGATACAACAAATCTGTACCTGGACTAGACTAGTAACAGGAAAGCAGGAAACAAGCGCAAACACTGGCTTTTAAATCAGAAGGTTGAAAGAGATGGAAACGCTTCCCAAACGGCCAATAAACTATAATTTCTGGGCCAGAAACCACTCCTCCTTTGGTAGATAGGTTACCTAGTACTTACCACTCCCACTGATAAGCTAGAAGGCTTCTCTCCAACACAGAAGAGCTTGGGAGGCTCAGAAGCTTACCAACAGTCCTGGATACAGCAAATCTGTACCTGGACTACACTAGTTATAGGAAAGGCGGGGACCAAATGCAAAACGGGCTTTTAACCAGAAAGAAAGAAATGGAAAAACTGCCCAAATGGCCAATGAACTACAGTTTCAGGGCCAAAACCCACTCTTCCCATGGTAGATAGGCTACCTAGTTCTTACCACTCCCACTGATAAGCTAGAAGGCTTCCCTCCAACACAGAAAGGCTTGGGGGGCTCAGAAGTTTACCAACAGTCCTGGATACAGCAAGTCTGTATCTGGACTTGACTAGTTACAGGAAAGACAGGAAACAAGCTTAGAATTTTTTTTTTTTTTTTTTTTTTTTTTTTGTTTACAGAAAAGCATCTAAAACAGCAATAAATACAATTCAGTTTACAGTGCAGGCCAGCACACCCAAATGTGTAGCAACAGTACGACAAATACAGTTTAGTTAAATGCAATTAAATTAACAAATGATTAAAAAACAAGTGCAGAAGGCAGTAAATTAGAAGGCTACTAACAAGCAGTAATAAGTGCAGAGTAAGAGCGACTGAACAGCATGCAGAAGAGCAACAAAGACAGTTACAGTAAGAGCAGCTGAAAAAAAAAAAAAAATATATATATATATATATATATATTTTTTTTTTTTTTTGAGGAAGGGAACAGAGCAGGATTAAGAGGCTACAGGGTTTGTCCTTCCCAGATGCTCTCTTTGTACACAGTAGGAGTGCCTGAAATTAGAATATGATCTCACTGCACTCAGCTGAGTGAGCAAATGAGATGGGCCCAGGAGTATCCAAATACAAATCTACAAGAGGGGCGGGCAATTTCAAAGCCACCAACATTAACACCAAAACAAGAACAGGGAGGGTAGGTGGAGAACTAACTGTAGAGAGACAGCCACAACTTCAGTTGAGTTAATATTCAGTGAAAAATGGAAATAAATAAATTAAATACAGTACTATATGAAAAAGTGTAGATAAAAGTTTATTTAAATACGCTTATACGTCCAGTTGATTTCAGGTAGCTGTTAGCCAGCCAAAGCTCAGATATTAAGCAGAGATAACTCAAAATGTACCACTTATATAAGGCAGGACAGAATATCAGTGATGAGGTGAAACTACCCCTCACTGCTATCAATGGCTACACAGAAAATCTAACAAGTACTCTGTAGAGAGACAGCCACAACTTCAGTTGAGTTAAAAACAGAAATAAATACATTAAATACAGTACTATATGAAAAAGAGCAGATAAAAGTGTACTTAAATTCATTTATACGTCCAGTTGATTCCAGGTAGATGTTAGCCGGCCAAAGCTCAGATATTAAGCAGAGATAACTCAAAATGTACCACTTATATAAGGCAGGACAGAATATCAGTGATGAGGTGAAACTACCCCTACTACTATCAATGGCTACACAGAAATTCTAACAAGTACTCTGTAGAGAGTGAGCCACAACTTCAGTCAAGTTAATATTCAGTGAAAAACACAAATAAATAAATTAAATACAGTACTATATGAAAAAGAGCAGATAAAAGTGTACTTAAATTCGCTTATACGTCCAGTTGATTTCAGGTAGATGTTAGCTGGCCAAAACTCAGATATTAAATCATAAAAAAATAGCTATAGGTAAAATGCTATACACTGCAGTACTTTCAGATGATTCATTTTTACACCTTTCAGTATCATTGTACAGTCCATGAAAATGTAGATCCAACATGTGACCTGAGGGCAGAGAGAGAAACTACAAGAGTAGCATGTTTCTTTTCTTTCAGGCTAATACTAATTAATTCAGAACCAATTTTGTGTCTTTGTCAGTTTATTTTTCCACAATGTATAGATAGATGTAGATAGATATGTGAATGTATAACTAAAATAAAATTGTGATTGCTGCAATAATTTGTGCCCCAAAGCCTATATGAAGTTGGTTAAACTGATCATTATAATTAATTTGATGTTATCCGAACATTAGGAAAGGGAGAAGCTAAAATATATAAATGTGTCACTTCAGGTTAGTAATTTAATTGGATGTGGTTTAGAATGTGTGATTATATTTAACCATTCTGGGGTAAATTTTGAACAGTATTTGTCATGCAGAATTCATTTCTCAGAAACAAGGATTAGAGGACTGTCAAAGTGTAAATAACAAAGCTGATTTGG
This sequence comes from Protopterus annectens, assembly GCF_019279795.1. Taxonomy (NCBI): domain Eukaryota; kingdom Metazoa; phylum Chordata; order Ceratodontiformes; family Protopteridae; genus Protopterus; species Protopterus annectens. The sequence continues at coordinate 152,940,043 of NC_056743.1, read as the reverse complement.
GTAAATGAGAAGTTTGTAATAATTCACATACACCGTTTATTCTCTATTTGTGACACTTCTTCAGTGAATGCCACCATTGTAAGTAGAAACCTGAAATCTAAAAAGTCACTTTCTTTCACTGCTTGGTTTCAGGTGTTGTTTTGAAGTGCATCATTTCGTTGCTAATGTTTCTTCTGTGTCATTTGTTTGAATGACTCCTGATTGTGTACGCTGTTGTAACTACATCTTTTATAAATATCAGACCTTGTTGATAGATAATGACACATAACTGATATTGTTCGGGAGCCTGCAGGGTTATAATCGTGATTATTAGTTAAATCCAAGAGTGTATAGTGAAGTCATCAGTCCAAAATGAAGGTTTTAGTAACTGTCAGTTAAGTATGGCTTATAATAAGGATGACAATAATAAAGAAACTAGTTCTGTTGTATGAATGTAGTGTTTTAAGGACTTCTGAACTGTCATATATATATGCAAATGCATGCAATGTGATTGGAAAACATTGTATCATGACACAGATGTGAATGATAATTTAATACATTCTTTGTCTATACAAGGATCTCTCACAAGCAGAAATCCCTCATTAGAAAATGTCAGCCTAGCCCTAAATGGCATATCTGCTGTAATAATGATAGTAAAATAATTAATTGAAATAAAATTATTTTATTTAAGATTAGACAAGCACAGAAGGCATGATCTGGATGGAAAAAATAAGACGTTAAGAAATATGCATAAAAGGATCATAAGAAAGTCATATAATTGGATTGTAGATATCTGAGGGCAAATTAAGAGACTGCTTGGTGGATCAAAAATGGAACTCTAAATTCTCAGTCATGATTAGGCATTGCAGTACTCTGGCCATTAGTTCATCTGATGGAGTTATTCCCGAAGATTTTTTTTTATCTGGAGTTTTAGCAAAAGTTTCCACAAGTTATCTTCAGAGTGAAATATTTGATTTTATGAGATATTGTCCTAGGCCATTTGCTAATCTTGATGGGTGATAGATTCCTTGTTCTGGCAGTTTTGGCATATTCCCTTCTTAACATTTTAATACTTTATCATAGCTTCTTCAGAGGGTGGAAAAAGGCAGGGCTGATTCATTTTCATAAAAAGAGGCAGGAAAGCCTCTTGGTACTTTTCTTCCTTCTACCATGCTGAATACATTGGCCAAAGTGCTTGAGATAATGATGACTGATCCTTTGATCATTGATGTAGAAAGTAATAGACTCCTTATGGTATATCAAACATTGTCTGGCCAGGCCATGGCATAACTTCAAAGCCTTTATTTTGAATAAAAACAAACATAAGCCCTTTTTTAGAAAAAAACAAACCAAAAAAATCTCTTGTTCAGGTGCATAATGCATCTTTTTGGAACTGAAAGCATTATTGTAAACAATTGTTATATCCTCAGGAGTCATTGGAGAGAAAATACATATAAGAATGGCAATTGCTATAGGCAAATATATAGAGTATTTTCATCATGTGTTGGTTAGAAAGGAGCTCCGTCATTTGTGTAGCCATGAGTTTTGCCTACTGATGTTTTTAATGGGATTTATCCTAAGTGCTCCCAGAGTAGGGTGATGGCAAATAGTCCATACTAGTACATCACTGTAACTCTGAGAACCTATAGCTTGGGGAAGAAGGCTCACTTCTTTATCAAGCAATATAGTTTATGGTGCTGCATGCTTATTTTGCTTAACGTTTTTATGCAAGATGTATTGTTAAGAAGCAACAGAAATGAATTTATGAGCATTATTATGTTATAAATAATAAGATTAATGCATTTGTTTACATTTATTCAGTTGTCAAGGTTTTGAGAAGTTTGTTTTGAACTTTGTTGTGTTAGACATAAGGGGTTGGATGTTAAGACACTTCCTACTGCTTGTTAAGGAATGTGACATGTATTTTTAGAACCTTAACCTGGTCTGTGACATAAGTAGGACCTGCTGGTGAGACAGATACATCTCGCAGAGGTTGTCATTCCTCTGGAATAGGCTACCAATTCACATCAACGCCCTATTATGACCCTGTTTAAGAGTAGCCTGGATGACTGGATGGGAAACCATAAATTCCTGCCTGGGATTTCACCTGTGACCCACCTAGATATAGGCAGTCATTGCTAACTAAGATCTCAGGTTTAGGCAAGATCATTTATATTGGGTTTCTCCAGTATTATATTGGTTACGCACAGCTATGCTTATAAAGACCTTTGGATCAGTAGCCCAGCAACCACCTGTGAACCTATGAACTTCATATTCTGCTTTAAGGACAATGCAAACATTAAGGGATTATAAATAATACACCCTTTCAGCACTAATGTTTTACATGCTTTCTATGTGCCATTCTGTATTTGAGCTTTGTTCTTTTATGTATTTTATTTTTACAGACATACTGCAGATATATTTATGATTGCTCATACCATGTCTAACATGATCAGTACTTTATCTTATATACATTATTCATGTTTATGCTGTTTCCAGTGTATTTGAATCCTTGCATAGTTTGTTCCATCATTTATTGGGCTATTTTTCATTGCATTATTGTTTATCTTATAACAATAAAATGTTTCAATACTAGGTTTCTTCGTGTTTCACCGATCTTCTCAGTAAAATTGTTACTTAGTGTTTTGAGCTCATTTAATGTTGGTTTTGTCCATTTTGCTTTGACTATCATATCATCAGTTGCTGGAAGCTTGATCCCTTCTCTGACTAGCATTTTTTTCTCACTTGTCCCAAGTGAGCTTTATACATAATTTTATGTTACCCCTTCTACAATATGTGCAGTATTGTTAATCTTGATTCCCGTTAATATACAGTGATATTTAGGGTGCACTCCTTTCTACAGATGTGTGCAGTGTTGTGTCCTGAGCAGTACTTACCCTGAGTAAAGTTGGCTATATATGTTTAAAGTAGTGCTGTGGGGGGACCATTTCCTTCCCCCACAGAGGGTGTGATGCTTGACACAGTGTTAAAAAAGTGTGCAGTATATGTTTGTGTATTTTAGTATTACTGAGTTTTCAATGATGTGTGAGCTGCTTTTTTGTTCAGGTATGATTTTGTGCATTTGTGTATGTGTAATGGGTTGAAATCCCCATGTGCTGAATGACCTATGATTTTTCTTTCTTTCATTGTTTCTTTTTGACTAGTTTGCCATCATGATTTTGGAGATAATGCATCATTTACAGTAGCTATGATTTCATGTGAGCAAATTTCTTCTTATTCTTTCATTGTCTAGACTACCTTTATCTTCCTTATACCATTTGTCTTCCATGCTGCATCTTTTCATTTTTGGTCTCCATTTTTTAAGACAAAGAGTCCTTAACACTGCATACTGTGCTGTTTGATTTTGCGGAGCCTTCTCCATCTATTACAACTGCTGGTTATGATAAAATAGTAATTACCATTATCAGGGGGTATGCCTCTAATCCCTGCTAAGATTATGAGTAAAAACTGAAGAAGAAATAAATGTGTCTCGCATGCTGACACTAATGTCAGTAACAAAGTAAATATAAAAAAGCTGTTCTATGCCCTTTTGATTTTATATGAACCTATCATTGACTGTCCTAGATAGTAGAAGTCTTTTGTTTATTATTAAGTGAAATGTATTAATTCTCCTTCCATGTATATATAGTGTTACTTTTGCAATTTAACTGTGATCATCATAGATCAAATCAAACTGCAAACAGACACACACACAAAGCCCTCTGCATAGACACTGTTCGAATCATAGAAGTGAAAGGATAATATTGACTTTCCTTTGAGACTCGAACCCAAGACCTCCAGAGTACTATGCTGGTGTAATTGATCAACAAGAACCTCTGGAGACATAGATGTTGGGTTTTTCATTAACAGCCTTATTCTTTGTTCATTTTTCTTGTTATAACTTATTTCATAGCTATAAAGAGGTCCATTTTTTTGTGTACGAATGGCTTGGTTGGTCAAATGTTGTAAAAGAAAAGGAATGGTAGAGTCTTTTCCATTCTTTGGATTTGTCATTTTGGTGACAGAACAGCATTACAGAATGTTTTGCATTTTGTAGGCTTTGGCATACTGTACAACCAGCACATTATCAGAGAAGTTCAGCAGCCTGAGCTGAAAATATTTTGTGTACTCTGATCCCCATGTATGACCTACTTGAGGAAATGACTTGGAGCTGTAGGTTTGAAAAGTTTAATTGTTTTGTAGATAGCTGGCTATTTTCAGAAATATTCTTTTCTGCTTTCCCAAGTTGTATTTAATTCTCTTTCTTCCCCGGCAGTTTCATAGAGAGATTAATCAGGCATTTCAGAAAACAACTTAGTTGTTTCCTTCAGTTCCTTATTTCCATCCTTTTTTAATAAATTTGATGAATATATCTATTTGTAAGAAAAATAAACTTGTTTGCGTCTTTCGGCTTTTCCTGGTTAGGGGTTGCCACAGCGGAACTCTGGTTCGCTAATGATTGGCAGTTGATTTTTACGTACCGGGTTACCAGGCCTGACGCACAACCTTCACCGAAGGAATGCCCATTCTCGCATGTCTCCACGCAGAAGATGCTCTAGCTAGCTGAGAATCCAATCGGACAGCGTCTTACTGTGAGGCGACAATGCTACCGCAGCACCGAAGAAAAATAAATAAAGTAATTAAAACGTGTTTTTGTCCCTACATTCTTCTTCTTTAATGAATATATTTAGTCTTAGCAGCTGTCAAATAGTTGGCTCCCTATTAAACAGCTGAAGCTTGAAATGATGAGTGCCAATAACCCAAAAAAGCCTGAAAACACAAAATAATGAATTTCGAAAATAGCTCTCCTCCTTTAAACTTTTTTTTGCAGAAGGAACAAGCCTCCCTGCATCCCCCACCCACAAAGATCACCATACCTCATAGAAGAGAGAATATTATGAGAAATTGTCTTTGCATATATAAGTCTGCTTTTTCAGCCATTACTTATCCTTATTTTGGGACAAGTTCTAGCAGATCCCAACATTTCAAATGGTTACCTCTAGCTCTCATAGTTTATAACTATTGGAGATTAAAATGTCTTGTCTTGAAGTTCTGATTTCCTTGTATAATTTGGCTCAAAATCAATCCTTATAGACATTTGAACACTCAACGTTTTTTTGATATTGTTAATATTCAACACTTATTTCCATAGACCATTAACTAGTGCACATACTTAAACATGTTCCATGTTTTGCATCAAAATAAGCAGAAAAAGAAAGAAAAGCCTGATGCATAGCACTTACCTTTCTAATTGATAATTCTTTTAAATTGTATAATGCCTTCATTTGTAATATTTCAGGACTTCAAACACTTTAAACCATACTCTGTCAAAAAATGTGCCTAGCTTATTGAGCAACACACAATACACTGAGTAAATAATTAGCAGTATGATTTTGTATGAGCAAATCCTACTTAGCCACCTGTTCATGTTTGTCTTGTTTCTTTATTGTGTTCAGTGAATTTTTCAAGTTCCACACACTGGTTTTCTTTGACTGTTGTCTCTCATTTATATTTAACTTTAAAATGTATGGCATTAGTCTTAGTTTCCATTGCAAAACCATTAGAGCTGGTTTGGATTCCTTTAAAACAGCATGTAATATTTTATTCAGTTATTACTTAAACTACTTTCAAGGTGTATCTAGACAATATAGAAAGCAGTTACTCTGTCAAATGTCACTTTTTCTATTTAAGTGTATCCTTTCTCTATATCAACCACTTTTCTATTGCCATATTCTATCATTACTTCTTTATTTTTAAAGGCCAAGTTGTGCAATATTGTACATTTTCATTTTCTGGAGATATTTTAGGATAATGCAATAGCAAAGTGGTTTACTTTACTGCCACATGATGCAAGATGCTTCAGTTCTCTTCCCAAGAAATGTGTCTTTGTGGAGGCTGCACGATTTCTGGGTTTTATACAGATGTTGACTGAAGGGCATAATGTAAATGAATTGGTGATCCTCCAAACTGAGCATGGTGTGTGTGTGTGTCTGTAGTAAACTGGCATCCTGTGAAAAATTTGTTTATCTGCCTTTTGCCTTTAAATTGCTAGGCTAGGCTAACATAAATGAATGGAAATTGTTAATTTTTCTGTACATCAGTAAAAGAATTCCCTTGCTTCTGTCATGGTTTTATAAAAACACTAAGTAGACATTTGTAAAAATACTCATTTTTATTATTTTCTACGTGTATTATTTATTGCAGTGATGTAATAAATACATATGGGTTTGCAAGTTTTCCATTACGGACCAAAACAATGGACATCACTGTCAATGCCACAATGATGTGTACATTTTTAGAGAGATTATTTTGCTTTAGTTTTGGTATATTTATTTGTGAAAATGACTTAACTTTATATTCTCAAACTAACTGTTAATATTTTATCAAATATGTTGACTTCTTTATATTTTATTCGATCCATTTTATTACTTAATATAAATGTTGCACCTATCATTATTTATTTTGTTTATAAGTTTATCTCATAGAAGCTTTCATTATTGTGAGATATTTCAGCTTTAAAATAAAAGCAAAATTATGCTGACAACATAACTTAAACTTAAATTAGATTTTGGAGATTCAATAAAGGCTACATGGTCATTTTTATCCATGTGCATGGCACGGCATGATGCGCACATGGCCACAAATATTTGTAGATTCAGTAGATTCTGTGTAGCAGCACACACTCAAGTGCAAACATGGCAATTTCCTTGGCATGCAAATTACAGCATAAGTAGCTGAATTGTATGCTAATGAAGCAAACCAACACAGTGGAGTGATTCAACAAGCTGTAAATGTATTCAAAAACTTTTTGAATATAGCCACAGAAAGTCTACATGGAAGCAAAAACAAGTAAAAGTCATTATATTCGAACAGAACTGACCTGTAACAGTAGGCATATTATTACATTATTAGACGTAGTGGATACCACAAAAGTAGAGCAGCAATTGCAACAATCCCATTTAAGTGCCATGGCATCAGTGCAGCTTTGCTCCCACACCTCCAAATGAAGAATATACTCATACCTAATGTAGTCAGCTAAAAGTGTAAAGCCAATGAAACAGATTATTCATACTGTCATGTAAGCATATGTAGTATGTATCTGATAGAATACAGTCAAATTTTATCAAAACCTGTATTCCTCTGTGCAGATAAATAGCAAAGTAATAAATACCCTCCCTTGTGTTTACAACACTGGGTTCCCCTTCAGTTTCTCTGCCTACACAATTACCAACCATGTAGATTCAAGGCTGCCACCACAGTGAAGATGCAAATGAGGTCAAAACTCATTAGATTTGCTGAATCCCAAAAATTGTAACTGTATAGGGATGCTCACTTCATTAGGCACTTCCTCAGTGTTTGTTTTTCATGGATAGCAACAGTGAATAAAGACATCAAGGGGGGTTGTCAGGTTACACTTACAGAGGTGTACATGTAGGTCTGTGAAGTGTGAAAGTGCATGTAAACAGTGCACAGTTTACAAGGTCTGTTTCATCATCTTTATTGTTTTTAAAATATGTTATCTCTGTCTGCTTTAAATAACTTTTTAAATTTTTGTCAGTGTTTGTGTGATGTAGTGCATAGTGCAACCATGATAAATAGAGGAATGAATGGCAGGTTTCACTGTGCTTATCGTATAACTGTTCCTGTGGCACCATGTGGATGTGTAGTGCTAGAATATAGATGGTTTTGGGTTCTAGCATAGGGTCTGCAACCTTTCCTTTACTTTTTGAGCTGCATGTTTGCACAATAACACAGGAATGGAGGAAAATAATAACAAGATTACCTGTGTTTACCCTATTTAAGCACAGGTGCAAACAGTGGCATGGAGGTGCACCTAGTGCACCAATGAGCACCAGTGTTGTTAGCATACTCAGTTAAGCAGCATGTGCTTTTCAGAGGTGCTAATTACATCATAAGCAGCTGCTTTTTAGCATAGTGGAGCTATTCATCCTTGTAGCCTACATTATGTTTTTTCCTGAATATTTCAATAAAATTGGAGTAGAGACAAGGAAATTTTAGCCCGGAAATAAAATTGTCAACTGCTGCATTTACAAAGTAAGTCCTGAACCTAGAATGTATTCTTTAATAATATTATGGCATATCCTTGTTTATATTAACTTGTGCAGTAATCAACTAAATAGTGGTGGATTTGTACTGAAGGTACCTTAACATGTGACAGCATACACTTATTTACTTATGTGTGTCTTTTACCAAGTTTTATTTTCTTACTTTTTTCATTTTTAATTGCTTTTTTGCATGATGTGCCACATAGCACAAACAGTGGAAGCGGAAAATAGCTATGTTTATCTGGTTTGCAGAAAGCATGGCGGACCGCCTAGGAAGCAGACAGCCAAAAATAGAAACTGGATACATTCAATTAATGTCCTTGGCCATCATGAAAACCTGGCCTGGACTAAAGATGGTACTGGGTTCTAGTACAGAGTGTGCACCCTTTATTTTACTGCTGCAACATTGCAGTTTACAACAGTGAAGTACAACACAGACAACTTGTTCCTCAGCATTCTTGTGGCAAAAGTTGCGAGTCTATAACTGCCATACACATGGGCCTGGGTTCGAATACAGCATATTCCATACAGTATTACTTTGACTGATGGAGTAATCCATGTATTATCACATTTATGATCAAATGTATGACTGTGGGTATACTGTGTACTATAGTCCTGTAAATGTATTCTTGCTATCTGGACCGACATGGCTTTAACTTTCATGAAAAACTCATACATAACTGCCTATACATGCAATTGCTTGCCACTACTGCATTCTGCTTGTCAGACATTAGCAATACGGCTTGCATTTCTGCACTACTTACCTACAGGCAAACAGGTGTAACTCATATGCATGTATACTTGAGTCATCGTGCAAATTAGCTGCTCACCTGCTATGGGACTGTATATATGATGCTTTCTTATTGGCAGTTATTGTTCATTTCCTTTGTATGACATAAAACTATATGTGGAAACATTGCAAACTAAGGGCACAATCTAACTATACATCATATATTTAGAGTGCATCTGTGTGTTTCCCCCCCACTAAGCAGTGCAACCCTGGTTTCTCAGTATTTTTTCCACACATGTATCACCACACTACAAAGTGTAATATATCATGTGTCCTCCCTCATGGACAGGCTCAGTTGGTGGTGCTTACAACTTTGCTGTGCTAAAGTCAAACGTCCAACTCTGCTCAGTAAGGGTACTTGTGTTTTTATACATCTAGGCTTCTACACATGCTAGTGCTGTTAGGTTGCTTTCATCATATGAACCTATGAATCTATGTGACTATGCAGGCCTCCCAACCTGTTGTCCCCCACATGGCCTGCTGATGCCATCTACTATAAGTTCATCTGAAGTGTTATATAAATCAGACTTGTGTTGTGCTGCTTCTGTAATGTACTGAGTTCTGTAGTCTGTGTACTTAGCTAGGGATTTTGTTCTCACTGCAGTCAACTGTGTATTTGTATGTGTCTAGCCAGAAGAACAAGTGTGCATCATGCAGTTGCCATCTCAATTTCATAAATTGACAGTATTTTGATACTTGTACCTGCCTACAGATCCATTTCAGGCAGGTCTCCCAACTTCTTCAACATGCACTGCTGATGACATCCACTATATGTTGACTTGCAGCCATATAAAAGTCAGACTTGTCTCATGGCACTTGTGTTAAGTACAGTGTTCTCTAGTCTGTGCACTTAGGTAGGGGTTCTCTTCTCACTGCAGTCAACTTGTGTGCGTGTGTGTGTGTGTGTGTGTGTGTGTGTGTGTGTCTAGTCAGCAGAGTAGACATGCTGTCCTAAAGTTACTTCTCCAGTGGCATGGCTTGCTAGTATTTTGATACTTGTAGCACAAGCTGCACATCCATTTCATGCAGGCCTCACAACCTCTTGTCTCCTACAACCTGCTGGTGTCATCTACTATAAGTTCACCTGCAGTTATGTCTAAATCAGACTTGTGTCATGGCACTTGCATTAAGTACAGTGTTCTGTAGTCTGTGCACTTAGATAGTTAGGGGTTATATTCTTACTATAGTCAACTGTATGTGTGGGGGGCTGTTACTTGAGCATTTTACACCAGCGTGTGGGACACTGTTATTACCATATGCTCAATAGACAATGCTGATGTCATTGGCTATATCACATTATTGCATATGCAGTCATCCCACCAGGGCATGATTAGACAATGGCCTGGAGGCCAGGCAGATGTCATCTCATCCGATACCAGACAGATTGCAGTGACATGTCTTTTAATGTATCCACATACATCTTAGCATGGTTTGTAGGCCCTGTGTTATCTTGATGGTAAAGCCCTGTGTTCTATCCAGCTAGCTCTGTGTGCCTGGTGAGGTACATGCAAAAGAGTATTATACTGTATTACTGTTCTGATGAGATTTGACTAGAGTGCTGTCATGCAATCCTGAGATCTGAATGTGATGGCATGATGTATGATTTACACCACACGTTTGTACTGGAAAATCGTTTAGGAGAAAAGTTGCAGTTTCTGACTTCACAACCCTTACAAGAGAATACTCTATAAAGTAGTGAAATGAGAATGCTTTTCACTGTATAACTTGGCAAGGAAAATATAAGTGACAGGTAGAATTATCAGTTCAACAACACAAATGCAGATATACTAAGCACTTAATGTAGCTATGTACCCTGTGCATCACACACAAAACGTTTGTATCCTTGAATCCAACAGAAAGAAAACAGGATATATGGCAAGTTATCCTCACTTGCACAGGGTATTGTGTGTATGGGGGCGGGGGCAGGAGGCCTAGGCTGACACAAAAGGTTGGTGAGTGTATGTATGTAAGAAAGGGAAGTAGGCAGGTTAAACCACATAACTGTTTTGTGTGTGTGTGTGTGTGTGTGTGTGTGTGTGTGTGTGTGTGTGTGTGTGTGTGTGTGTCGGGGTTTTCATGTGAAAGTGGTGTGTGAGAGTCTGCATGATCACACACAGCCAAGCTCAGTGCCAGCTCTACATCTTGGTATGTCAGACAGGTGTGAGCCATGCATGATAGAGTTGGAAGTTCATTGTTGTCTCCTCCAGCCATGAGAACTGGCTCTGCCAGGAGTTGCACTAACACCTGCATGACCAAGGTAAGATGCATTGTGCTATCTGAATATTACTGATCTCTACTGGTTGTGGTCCTTTCGTGGAAACATCCATTATGGCAAACTGCACCAGAAGCAAGGGTTAAAGCAAAATGTCTTCACTGAACAAAATAAAAGGTTAAGCACTTTCATTTACAATATGTTTAGACTTTATCAGAATAATTAAAATCACCCAGCCAACCAAATTTAAATTAACTATCCACCAATCAGTATTACCCCTCCAAAATAATTTACATAAATTTGTTATGTTGGCTTGACGTCAACCCTGTCAATTTAACATGAACAGAATTAAATAATTAAATCATGCATGGTGAAATAAATCCATTGTTTGTAGTTAAAACAGTTCAAATGTAAAATAATAATTCATAGACAATTTTGTCCGCAGTATGGGGGGAAATTTTTGATCCCGGTTATTAATTACGTCTGAAGCAAGTTGACCTACAAGCTCATTGGGATAACTCCTTTTCACAAATAATTTCTTAACAAAGTCAATTTCACATAAAAACACATCACTTTCTCTAGTCATTCTTGATGCCCTAATCATTTGCCCTTTTACTATTGCTTTTTTCCTGATGAAAAGGCTATTCACTATAATAATGCAAATAGGAATTCAAAAAGAGCAGACAAACCATTTTGCTAATAAAACATCTTTGAAATGCTAAAAGTACTTTCAAAGAATCTGTCACTGAAATATTTGGTCATATTTATTATACAGCATTATATTTTCATGTGTTGTCAATCGTATGTACCTCTGAAATGGCTTGACAAACAAGGCCATGCCATCAGTACACTTCTAACTAATGCATACAGATAAACGTTTAAAAGCCTTTGCTTCACATTATTCATAAATATATTGCAGCATATGCAATATGTAGGTAACAAAATGGGAGCATACCTGATGGAGTTCAGTACTCCTCTGTAAAGATATCTTGTGAAGAAATATGCTTCTATGAAGTCCTGCAAACATGTAGCATTGTCCTCGCCATCAGTTTGGTTAGATACACATTTACCTTTTTACAGTAGTAGATTATTAATGGATTGCACCTCTCTTGCCTGTACTTCACAGAGGCTGACTACAGCATGAGCAGCTGAATTGTATGCCAATTAAACAATCTGGTGCAGCTATTCGACAAGTTATAAAGCATCCATGTAGACCTCATACTGGTTTTTCCTAAGGATTACAAATGTTGTGGAGTACAGACACAGAAATGCTACACAGACAGAATGGTAGGAGCTGCTGCTGCTTTAATCCATTCGTATGTGCTAGCGGTTGCAGGTAATGCAGCTGCTACTGCCAATAGGCCTAGGCTGAGATGGAGATGAGTTTTCATGCCACATTTAACTTATCACAACATACATGATGTGGACATAGCAGAGTTCTACAGGGTGGACAAGGACACACTACAGGAACTCTGCAACCTCTGCAGACCCCAGCTCACTGACAGAACCTTTACCTCTCCATGTATTGGCTGTGTAGTGCTTGCATCACAGTCAGCCCTGAACTAACACTGTGCAACTGCTGCATTTACAAGGTACTGTACATGCACTGTATTGTATAATAATATTATAACATGTTCTTGCATTTCATCACTTGGTAAAGTAAATTATGGGAAATTTGTTCAGAAATTAACATAACATGTGACAACAGAGAGTTATTTGAGTTGTGTGTGTCCATTAGAAAGTAGTAGGCCTCAGGCATCAAAGATTCACACATTCATACCTCTCCAAAGTAGTGATGATCACTTCATGCCCTCAGTTTAGCACCATACATTTGTAATGGGAAATCATTACAGAGAGAAGTTAGAAAGTAATGAGACACATTGCAGTTTCTGTCTCCACAACCCTCACAAGATCAAACAGGCAGGATGCAAAACAAGGAGAGTAACAAGAGCAACATATCATTATTTGTGTCATAACAGTCAATCAGCTTGCCCCCCTGAGAGAACAATGTACCCCTGCATATTTCATAACAGGAACTTACCCCCCCCAAAAAAAGAGTAGTCTATTCTTGTTTGTGCCATCCAGCATGCCCTTCATTTGATGGCAACTGCATATCACAGTTTTCCCAGTTAATCCTTCCATCCATTCCATTTTGTACACTGGTGTCACTTCAGCAGTGACAGTCATCTACAGTGAAGGTTTACACTCCGGGTGGCTAGCCCTGCTGTGGTAGTTCATTTGTACTACTCAATCGTGCGCACACTCTCACCTACGGCCAATTTAGAGTGTCCAATCTGCCTACTACATGTCTTTGGAATGTGGTAGGAAACCAGAGCACCTGGAGGAAACCCATGTGACCACAAGGAAGACATGCAAACTCACACAGAAGGCACCTCCAGCCGAGAAACGAACCGGAGAACCTCTTGTTGTGAGGTGACAATGCTAACCACTGCACCACCTCGGCCAGCCCTGTTCCCAGTTAATATCCTCACACATTTTAAGGTAAATGATATAGTCTGCATGTTTCTGTGTACTGGTCAGATAATTGTGAATCACCAGAAAACACAAAACGGTAATACAGAGCTGTATATTTGCAAGCAACAATCATAATAGGTTGTATGATCATTAAGTGGACTACTTCCAAATATATTAAATATAATAAATGCAGAAATAGTTTATGCTTTGATATCAGTGTACATTCAGTTGCACTTGATTGTATAAGGAATTACTTCATTTCTTTGCTGCAAAGCTGTTTGTGTGGCAGAAATAGATAAGATACCCATCCTGTTGTCTGAGGGTGCACAGAGTGAGAGTTGATATCCAGACCTATGTAGACATGTCTCATGTGTACTAACAATTTCTGCTGTGCATGTCATAGATTGACTTTCCTCATTTTAATTGTTTCTCAGTTGTTTTTTTTTTTGGGGGGGTCACAGTTTGCATGATGCGTCACTTAACACAAATGGGTTTGGCTATGCGCATGTGGTTTGCACGTAGAGTGGCAGTGCACAAACTAGATGAATGGACCACCCAGGTAGCAGACAGGACCCAGACACCCACAACCATAACCTGAATGCATTCAATTTATACTACTGGCCATCATGCAAGTATGTTGCCCACCAGTGCACCCTTGAGTACCGTGTTTGAGCAAATGCTAAGTGATAAGCAATATTTTTAAATGTTGCAAAACCAAAATGTGAGCTCTCTGTAAGTGTGAGACCTGCAACTGATAGGAAAACATAATTCTACATTGATCTTGTTGTGTGGTAGGCATCGCAAGCGTTCACAGAGAGGTTTTGAGATTCCATGCCCAAAGATGGGATGTCCAGATGTCCAAATTGTTTGTTGGATTTCTAGTGAATGAGCACAGACCCAGACTATTGCAGAGGGACTATTGTGTCCCAGATTACAAGTCAGAAGTATGGAATATAGTCTTACCCAGCCTTTGACCAGTGCTACTGGTATCTCCCACACTGGTTATCAATGTAGAAATTACTACAGGGACCTCCAGATGAGAAAGAGGGATACCCATGAATGTTGGATCAAGGAATGTAGGACTGGGGGCACCCCACAGATGTTTAAGTATCAGTTACAGAGAGTACTTGTAAGAGTTAAAAACTGGACATAGTCCGTATTGGTATTCATAGTGGTATTCTGTTCTGTTATTTCCGCAGCGGTCACAGACCGAGAACTGAATGTATGAACCCATGCCGTGAGATTCGCATGGATGCAAGATGCATTTGGTATGTATGGATCCTAACAGTACTATTATTGTAGCATTAAAAGTAAAGACACCTCCTGTGGTTTATTATACAGTTTTATCAAATTAAGCATGCCTTTCCCAATTGTAAAAGGAACGTATCCATGCATTAGTCTGTAGGCCAAAATAACAGTTCATTATTAGATAGTAGTTAGAGGCTGTTGGTTCAAAAAACACAATTCTCAAATATACAATTGTGTTAAGTTTTCATCAGCATTAGAATGTAACGTCAGATCTTTAAACCATTGGCACCAATGGCCTGCTGTAAACTTTAATCAGTATAATTGGAACACACATATTGCTTGTGCATCTGTTATGAGCTGTGTAGTCTTAACAGTAAAAAAGTTATTTGTTAGGAGTTGGTAGTCTTAAAAGTAAAGGTAACAAAATAGAAGCTAAAGTGTGAGACCTGCAACTGATAGGAAAACATAATTCTACATTGATCTTGTTGTGTGGTAGGCATCACAGGCGTTCACAGAGAGGGTGTGAGATTCCATGCCCAAAGATGGGATGTCCAGATTGTTTGTTGGATTTCTAGTGAATGAGCACAGACCCAGACTATTGCAGAGGGACTATTGTGTCCCAGATTACAAGTCAGAAGCATGGAATATAGTCTTACCCAGCCTTTGACCAGTGCTACTGGTATCTCCCACACTGGTTATCAATGTAGAAATTACTACAGGGACCTCCAGATGAGAAAGAGGGATATCCATGAATGTTGGATCAAGGAATGTAGAACTGGGGGCACCCCACAGATGTTTAAGTATCAGTTACAGAGAGTACTTGTAAGAGTTAAAAACTGGACATAGTCCGTATTGGTATTCATAGTGGCATTCTGTTCTGTTATTTCCACAGCGGTCACAGACCGAGAACTGAATGTATGAACCCATGCCGTGAGATTCGCATGGATGCAAGATGCATTTGGTATGTATGGATCCTAACAGTACTATTATTGTAGCATTAAAAGTAAATACACCTCCTGTGGTTTATTATACAGTTTTATCAAATTGAGCATGCCTTTCCCAATTGTAAAAGGAATGTATCCATGCATTAGTCTGTAGGCCAAAATAAAAATTCATTATTAGATAGTAGTTAGAGGCTGTTGGTTCATAAAGCACAATTCTCAAATATACAATTGTGTTAAGTTTTCATCAGCATTAGAATGTAACGTCAGATCTTTAAACCATTGGCACCAGTGGCTTGCTGTAAACTTTAATCAGTATAATTGGAACACATATATTGCTTGTGCATCTGTTATGAGCTGTGTAGTCTTAACAGTAAAAAAGTTATTTGTTAGGAGTTGGTCTTAAAAGTAAAGGTAACAAAATAGAAGCAAATAATTGTATCACTGCATTGTATGTCACATACGAAGTTACAAATGTTCTCCCTTTTTTTCCTCTCACCCCAGTCCTTATCTGTTCTTTTTTTTTTTTTTTTCATTTTGTTGTTTTTTCTCACCACAGCACAGGGGGTTGGGCCTGGCCCATAGGATTCACCTGCCCCCAATCCACTGGCTACAACACCAAGGCCTAGTATGTGAGGGATACAACTTGATAGCACCCCTTCTGCTGCCCCATGCTACCTGGCCCCTCAGGTAGTTCTGTCCTGCAGGATAGGCCAGTTGTTCCCTCCTGGAGCAGTGGCACAGTTGGTGATTTTATCATCTGCATTCACCTGCTAGGGTTGGTGTGTAGGACTGTGCCACTCAGTTGGTGCATACCTACATTTGATGGAGATACTGCTCTCCATCATTGTACTGAATAACATAGGTTGATGCAGATGTCAGACACTACAGCCATTGGTGCAGTGAGGTGACAGTGATGACAGTCCAGTGGGTGATTTCTCTATTCTCACTGTCAAACAGCTTGATGTCCATGGATTCACGATGTCCCCACCCTAACCCAATCATGGTGTTCACCCACCTCTTGTGTCCTTCACCATCCCTGTGTCCTGTCTTGTATGTCCTGACTGTATGCAATTGCTTCTTCACCTACCCAACCTACCTGACTCAGACATACCTATGTCCCTTCACCAACATTCCTCTTCTCAAAAAAAAAAAATGTTTTCCCATACATAGCTCTCCATTTCGTACATGTGTTTTCTTGGCACACTTTATTTAGTACAATTGGGTATACAGCATGATTGTGTTGTGGCCACCCCTCTCTCTTGGGTTGACACTGCAAATGCAGCTAATATTCTGAACATCTGAACATTTTTTACTGTTGAAGAAATGGATAGCTAAGGTTCATTCCTACATGCTTTCTGCACATTCCTGCCCTCCTTTCATTTAGTTCTTCCCCTGCTTACTCCCTATTTCCCCACTGTCCTATCTTTCCCATTTCTTTTCTTTAAAGCATAATTGCACAGTAGTGTGCATTGTGCACTAACATGCAGCTATGGCAAAAAGCATTTATAAATGTTAGATAAAGCTGTATTGGAAACCACTACCATCTAGCCCAAAAACATACATGCTGCTCAATGCGTCTAAACCTCCCTCAAAGCCCTCCTCAGTATGGAGAACATCCGATGTCTGTGCAGTGACTGAAACCTGGTTCAAGGCTCCTGAGAGCACCCCAGCACTATCAGGTTTTACCTCATATCATGCTAAACCACAAAAGGAGGGAGTATCCATTTTCATCAAAGATACCCACACCTCAGGTGCAACTAACCATAGGCAAAACTGCCTTACAGTTTGTAGCATGCTACAGACCACCCTCTCAAACTCAGGAACCCCACACAGCCTTCCTGAAGACACTGGAGAGTATGAATGTCTCTCCAAATACCATCATTTTGGGAGACTTCAACTACCCAAACATAGACTGGGAACATTACTCAAGCCCCAACACCTAGCCCAAAGGTTCCTAGAATTCATAAACTCAAATGCAATGGAACAACTAGTCACCATTCCACAGAGGAGACAATATACTAGACCTGATCATCACAAACATGGGGTATATCCCTCTTTGGTAAGATCAGACCATAAATTAATCTCACTGGAAATCCAACCCCTGCACAAAAGACCACAGTGAAGAAATTCTCAAAAGCAAACTTCACACTTCTTAAGACTGAAGTAGTATCCTTCAAGGCCTCTGGGCCAGTGGAAACTACAACCCACACTGCTGAATCCTTTGCAAATGGATCATGCATTCCCAAATAAAATAAACAAACTTTACAACAGGAGGAAGCTACTACGCAAAATCCCTAATCTGATCAGTACTAACAAAACGATCACTCATAAAATCATCCAAGGCCAACTTTGAGGAAAGACACAAAAGACAATCCCTTCTTTAGCTATGTTAGAAACCTGGGTGGAAACTCCCAGATATGCTCAAGTTAGTCCAAAATGACACAAAATACACTGAACCCACTGACATTGCCAACATTCTGGCAGACAGGTTCAGTGCAATAACTATCCCAGCAGAGTGTAGCCTCCCTAACATCTCAGATGCCCAGGTGAGAGCCCCTCTCTAAAGCTAAAAACACAGCATCAATGGGACGGATGGTGTCCCGCACTGTGTGCTACATGAACTCAAGAGGAACTAAATCACACATAAGGCTGCTGTTTAATCTGACAGTGGTCCCACTTCAAAGGCGGTGCCTCTATGGACCGCTATGGAGGATCATTATGGAACTCATAAACAAAGACATTGGGGACCTACAGACATTGGATCCTACTCAATTTGGCTTTGTCAAGGGCAGAGCCTGCCTTTTGAACTTTTTGAAACTGTCACAAAGGCCATGGCAGTTCACACAGCCTACCTTGACCTAGCAAAAGCCTTTGACACAATACCCCACTCAGGCATCATAGACAAACTCACCAGCTTAAATGTAAACCCATATGTCACAAGATGGGTTGCAAACTGGCTCAGAGACAGAACCCACAGGGTCAGAGTTGCTGGAGCTATGTCAGACTCTAAGCCAGTCACAAGCGGTGTCCCTCAGTCCTGGGAGCCCATTTATTTTTCCGAAGTACAGGCAAACATAGGAGGATTGTGGCTGACAAAGTTCGCAGATGACTGCAAACTGGGCACCATAGTTGATACTCCAGCGGACACAAACATCCTTCAGAGAGGCCTCATAGAAACAGATAATTGGTGCCAGAGCCATGGCCTTAAGCTGAGCATAAAAATGTATAGTCATACCCTTTGGGAAAAACAAGGTACCGACAAATTACCACATAGGCGGTAATCCATTAAGTACAGAAGAGGTAATCAGGGACCTAGGGACCCAGGTTGACAGTAACCTCTCATTTGACACTCACATTGCCAAAGTGGTTAGGAAGACCTTCTATATTTCCCATCTTATCATGAAGGGTTTCACATCTAGATCAAGAGAGGTCATTGTGCCCCTGTACTCTTCTCTTATCGGGCCAATGATTGAGTACAATGCCCGTTTTGGGATGTATCTCACCCGACACCTGCAGCAGTTGGAAAGACCCCAAAAGTTCCTCACCAAGACGATAAAGGGTCTTAAACATATGTCATATGCTGCCCGACTGAAAAAACTCCAGCTCTATTCAGTCTCATACCGCCTACTCAGAGGTGATCTGTGCCTGACGTACAAGGCCATGTCCAATCCTGAATTAATGGACATGCTCCACCTCAGAAAATCCAAATCCATCAGAGCCATGAGAACAAGTGACTTAAACCTCAACACAGAAATAAATAGGACGTGCTGGAGGGACAGATTCATAACCCAGAGGCTCCCTACACTCTGAAACAGAATCCCAGTCCATGTTAGGCAGAGCCCCTCACTGACTGTATTCAAGAGAAATCTCGACGAGTGGATGGGAGATCGTAGGTTGGTCATCTCTGTGTCACTACTAGACAGAGTAGTATTCTCATCCTAAGGGGTGGTGTAAGCCACATGCAATCTGGCTAGGCTTATAAATGCCTTAGGGCAGATAGCCTAGTACGAACCTATGAACCTAATAGAGTTAGTTAATTAGTATGTATATGTTAGAGACTTCTTTCCAACTATCACACTTTATAATTTAGATTTATACATAAAAATATTTGAAACTGTTACACCTGGATTTGATCCCAAAAATGAATGGATCAATGCATTAACAGATTGTGCTACAGAGTCAGTTGAGTAGCAGGCTGTCTTAGACTGAATTGCATATGGCAGACTTAATTGCTGTTGTGCACACCTGCTACTTAACTGAATCTCTGGCCATAGATACTGATTCACTTAATGCAGTGGTAAGTTCCTTTTTGGGACCAGATGGTACTAGTTCTGAATACAGCTGTAGCTAATACATTCAAGTAATTTTGTATTAGCGTTGCTTAGTGGTGTGCAATGCGCACCATTACACACTAATGCTTTATAAAACTAAATAGGTATTGCTCAATAATGCTTTATAAAACATTATTGGGGATCGCACAATAACGACTCATACAAAATAAAGATATGACATTGGTAATATGGAGAGCAAGGATGGGGTAGTACAAGGGAAAATCATTGCTCAACTGTGACAGTTAATAGTGATTGTAAAAATACATCTGCTACTTAACTGACTCTGTGGCAGCATGTGCTAATGCATTGTTCTTCACAGCAGATGTTTCTGGATTCGAATAAGGGTGTAAGCAGTAATTTTACAAGTGTGTATGGCACTTTTAAGTACATTTACTTATATTGCTGCCATTCATCATTGCTTGCACTGGTGCTCGATGCACACCATCATGCAATTAGAATTTAAAGAAAAGAAATGGGCGAAGACAGGAAAGTCATGAAATGGGGAACAAGCAGGGGGAAAATCAAAGTGAAAGGAGGGCAGAAATGTGCAGGAGGAATGCAGGAAAGAACCATAGCTATCCATTTCTTCAACAGTAAAACATGATCATATATGCAGAATATTAGCTGAATTGGAGCTATCACCTCCAGAGAGAGGGTTGACCATGACACAACCATGTTGTATTGCCAACCAGACTGAATCAAACTTGTCAAGAAGACCCATGTGAGAAATGGAAAGCTATGCATGGGACAATTTTTTTTTTTTTTTGGGAGGGACGGGGGACAGAGGGAAGGGACGTGGGTAAGTCTGGCTCCAGTAAGTTGGGTAGGTGACAAGACACAGGGATGGTAAAGGACACAAAAGGTGGGTGAACAAAATGGTTGGGAGAAGGTGGGGGAAATTGTGGTCCCATGCACGTCCAGCTGGGTGATAATGAGAATAGAGTCCTCACCCACTGGACTGTCATCCTTGTTACTTCACTGCACTGCTGGTTGCATTATCTGACACCTGTGTCTCCATTGGGTGTTTTGAACCAGGATGGAGAGCAGGAGCCCCATCTGGTGTAGAAGTGCACTCACAGTGTGGCACACAATCCTATGCACCATCCCTGGCAATTCTTATTGGGTGAAAAAGTCACCATCTCTGCCACTGCTCCCAGAGGGAACCACTGGCCTGTCCTCTGGGGCAGAAGTACCTGAGGGGCCAGATAGTGCAGGTGCAGCAGATAGAGTGCTGCCAGCTCACACACCAGACATGCTGGGCAGCTGTGCTGTAGCCAGTGGAGCTGGGGCGGTAGGATCCTGAGGGATAGGCCTACCCTGCTCTGTTGTGGGGGGTGGGGTGGAAACAACAAATAATAAAAATAAATAAATAAAAGACAAGATAAAGATTGGGGTGAGAAAAAGGGAGAACATTATTAACTTCATATGTGATATACAAAACACTGATACAATTATTGACTCTATTGTGTTACCTTTACTTTTAACACTACAAACTCCTACAGATTTCTTTATTACTTTTTAGACTGCCCTGTTCATAACAGATGCACACAATATTACAGAGTGCAGCCAGCAATCCTTGATGTGAGCATATATTGCACATATGCATGTTCAAATTATATTGATTACAGTTTACAGCAGGCCATTTTTGACACTGGTATAGAGGTCTGGAGTTACATTGCATTAATGATGAAAACCTAACAGTATTGTATATTTGGGAAGTGTGGTTTTTGAACCCACAACCGCTGACTGCTCTCTAATATTGTACTGTTATTTTGTCCTACAGGCTACTGCATGTATACTTTCCTTTTTCAGTTTAGAGATGCATGCTCACTGATGTGAATATGGATTTGTTGCTTTGTGCTACAGTCTAAGGCATGCATACTTTCTTTAACAATTGAGATATGCATGCTCAATTTGATACAACTGTATCAAATACCAACTAAGCCATCTTTAACTTTTAATGCTGCGATAACAGTGCCATTCTAATGCATACATACCACATGCTTCTTGCATCTTTGCCAATCATGCTGCATGGGATCTCGCATTTGATACTCACTCCGTGGCAGGGCAGCTGTGGAAAAAACATAACAGAATACCATTATGAATTCAAGTCTTGACTATATTCAGCTTTTAACTCTTACAAGTAGTTACTGTAATTGATACTTGCACATCTGTGGGGTGTCCTCTGTACTAAATTCCCCAATTCAGTGGTCAAAAATATCCTGCTTCCTCCTTTGGAGGTCATCAAAATTATGTCTGCATTGTTTACTAGTGTGGGGGATACCTATAACACTGGTCAAAGCCCTGGCAGTACTATTCCAGGCCTTCAGACTTGTATTCTGAGCCTAAATAGTTCAGTTGTAGCACCCAGGGCCCATGCTCCTTAACTAAGAGTCCAAGAATGACTTTAGACTCTTGAACACGTGATCTTTACACTCAGAAGTGCATTCCTTCACCTGAAACACTCAACATGAGTACCATAGATGAAGCCCAATGTAGAATGAGCATTTCCTGTCAATTGCATTTTGTATCCTGATGTTTTCCCACCAATTGCACGTATTGTGCCTACTGACAGTGCACACTTCCTGGTTTTGCAACATTTGAAAAAGTTGCTCATCGCTTACCATCGCACAAACATGGTAGTAGAGGGTGCGCATTGCCAGGCAACATGTTTGCATGATAGTAAGCAATGCAGTTTCAAGGTTATTTGATATACAGGCACTTGTGTAACTGTATTAGTGAAATGGGAAGGCCATGGAAGTCCAGATAGCAGAAATTTACTTGCATGAACATAGTACACAATATATCCCCAGTCATAATTTTAATGATAAATGGGCATTACATAAATAAGTAAATAACTGACACAATATTAATGCCTCAGCTCTCACACAAATAAATATTAATATCAGCTACACTGTATTTAGTGTTATCAATTTGAGTGGCTATAATGAGAAGTGGAACAGCATTAAAAGTGTATGGAATTCAAATCCTGGACCTTGTGTACAGTAGTCCTACACTTACAGATGTTGCCACTAGAAGGTAGAGAAAACAGTTGTGTATGTTGCACTTCATTGCTATAATCTGCAATGTCGCAACAATAAAACAAAGTTTGTACACCCTGTACTAGAACCCAGGACCAGCTGCACTCCAGGCATACACTTAACAGCTGCTGCCACAGGATTATTTACATGACGTTCTCTATCTTAGTATTCATTGTGAAGTTCTCATTGTTAATTGCAGCACAATGCTGCTTACCGTATTTGTACAATGGCCAGTAGTATTAACCGAATGCACATGGTTTATGTTTGTGGCTGCCTGGGTCCTGTCTGCAAACTGGGTGACCCATACATCCAGTTTGTATAGCGCCACGCTTCACACAAACCAGATACACATAGCCAAACACATTTATGCTAAGTAGTGCATCATACAAATACTGGCTCAAATAAAAAAATAACGGAGAAAAAGTTGAAATGAGGTAAAACAATCTATGGAAGTGCCCCCAAAATTTTAATGAAGAAAACTCAGGAAAGAGAAAAGTAATTTCCGTGCTGTCATACAAACCACTTTCATGGCCCCAAACTTATATGGAAATGCATTCCTCATTATACCTCCCAACTATCCAGACTTTTGCAGAATGTCCAGATTTTTGCCTGATATTTCTGGGCTGTTCCTTGTAAAATTTGTGGTTTTCTGGAAAATCACTGAAGTTTGAAGTCAAATAATGATATCCGTTTGGGTTTTGTACTTCATATCCTTTAGAAAATACATGCTAACACAAATCTTATTCTAGCTACTTTCTATTTTTATAAGAACAATATTTAAAATCTGTCCCTATTTTTGGGCCTTTCCCCCAATTATTTTATTTTTTGTCCAGATTTCTTGCACTAAAAGGTTGAGAGGTATGAGCCACATTCATAATAGAGGTTTCGTAGCCAGCAACATTGGTACAAGCCACAAAACCTTGTTTACTTGCGCTGCACCTCATTAATATGCATGATACAATGCCGCACAATCAGTAACATCGCATATGCGAAAACACGCTGTGTAGGTTCTGTATGAAACCCACATGGAGTTTATTGGATCCTGGGGTAGGTGTATTGACTTTATAACCATTTTCCTGCTCTTATAACTGAATAAATATGCTGTCATCCAGTTAGACTAACTGGTCT
Organism: Protopterus annectens; assembly: GCF_019279795.1. NCBI lineage: Eukaryota > Metazoa > Chordata > Ceratodontiformes > Protopteridae > Protopterus > Protopterus annectens. Next base: position 152,915,829 of record NC_056743.1, on the reverse strand, counting down.
AAAAGTGCTTGCACAAAGTGACGTGAAAGTTATTACACAGGCACAGTGTGGTCAAGGCACACAGTCATTTCTTGTATTCTCAGTTGTGAACTAAAATAATGGAACATCACTGACATCATTGTTGCAAGCCAGAGAAGACGGCTGACACTCAGTCAAAGTTTATTTGCAGAATATTTAGCAAACTCTTACCAAACTTAAATTCTGTATTAATGAAAGTCATGCATATTTCATACAGTAATAGCTATTCAAACTGCTGTAGAAAGGTTGCAGCTCCTTCTCCAGTCAATTGCCATGTTTGCATTCTAGTCTATGAGTCATGGATTATCAGAGGCAGTAGTGAAACTTTTACTGCTTCCATGTCAAACAGGAGAGGCCAGATACCAGACAGGAGTACATGTAGGAGTCTGTAGGGTCTGTGTTCTATTGGTAATAACAGACCTTACTTCAGTTACTTCCCTTAGTGATGCTAGATATTTAGATGATATGTAACCAAAGAATTATTCCTGTTCGCTAACATGAAATGCAATTGTAATTGTAAATATGTCTACTTTACTATGATTGCATCTGTAAGTAACCTATGTAATGTGGAGTTTTTCTCCCCGAGCCTCCAATGAAAATGGGCTCCCTGAGCCCAGTGGACCTCCCCGGTCATCAAACTGGAAATAAATAAATAAATAAATGTATAGGAACACAGTCAAATATAGGGAGTCTGGGTGGCACAGCCCTCTTGCAAAAACATGTAACTTGACTTTCTAATTACTTTTTTGTGCTACAGAGGTCAACCAGGTGGCAGCAAGGTAATCTGAGGTAGATTAAGGAAGGTATACTGTACTTTAATAAGTTAACAGTTTTCACAAACAAGTTGCAAAACTTGCAACAATATGTTCATCCTACTGTATATATAAACTGTCAAAAAAGCATACTATATAGCTTTAAATGACACATATCCATATCCCCTGTCCTTGCATATGTCCTGCATGATATGGACATAAATTAAATCTGACAGTAAGAAATATATGATATAATTTCATTTCCTAATTTGATTGTCAAGTTGGTTATGTATTGTGCTGCAGAGTCTATATCTCGGGTCCCTATTATTTTAGCGAACACAATGAATTGCAAATGCTGTTTAGTCGAACGTCATTACGAGAAATAGCAAAATACCGGCCATTTTCGGGACTTTGCCATTTTCTCCACTGCGGTGCAATCTCCAAGTTGGTATATTTAAGTAGAGGGGTGTGGGGCGCACAGGTGCCACATCAGGGGTGTGTGGTGGGGTGATCATTAACGGATCAGCAATTTTTTCCTCTGGGAAAAATTGCTGATCCATGTGTTCGACATTTTGGGTTTTCGGGGATTGTTGGTCAATTACATAGCGTTCGCAATTCAGTGCATTCACTTATATAATATAGACCCTATATCTCATACCTGTGTCCACATGTTTTTTGCCAGGTACTCTGGTTTCTTTTGGCTTCCCAAAGATATGATGTAGTTGCATTTCTGAATCTCCAAACTGCCTATAGATATGCATTGTGTGTGTGTGTGTGTGTATGTGTGTGTTCTTGCATTTGTGTAAATGTGTGAGCATATTATGCACATCTGACTGTGTATGTATGCATATGCCTACATGTGTGTGTGTGTGTCTCTCCACTGTACTAGACGACATCTTGTCTGGGCTTACTCTTTCTACCTTGTACCCAATGACTGCTAGGATGGACTACATCTTCCACACAACCCTGAACTGGATACAAGTAATTGGAGAATTAATTAGTGTGTGTATAAAGCACTTTAATCCAGTATTTTCCTGAGGGGAAAAGTGTTAAAATTGCAAATAGAGGCTCTCCTGCAAGAATGAGGGAACATTCTTTTTCATTTTTATTTCTTAGGTTTATAGATTAGTACTAGTCTAGTTGTCCTTGTGGACTATTTTAAGCCTAGCCAATTATCCTATATGAGAATCAAACCCTGCACCTTGTGTCTGTAAGGTAAATACCTTAACCATTATGCCAGCCTCCCACTAAATATACTTGTCCAGGATTAGAACCCAGGGCCATCAGTACTTAAATCCAACATCCTACACATGTCCCCACATATGATTTTTATTTCACCATTAATATTATCAAGGGAGCTTCTTTAACTCTTGTGTTAGTTCAGCGCAGTCTAATATTGGTTATTTATGTTTTCATATAGAACCATGGTGTTTGGTAACTACTTCTGCTGCTTAGAGATGACAGAAGCCAACCCTCCCCCATTTATTTTATATATTTTTCAGACTCAAATATGATAATCTTTTTTTTAAAACAGTGTGTTTTGATCATTTTTAACTTTGACAGAACACATTAAATGAAATCAGTAATTCCTTCAGTCTCTAAAAGAGCAAATTTGGCTTGCACCCAATGCATATAAACAGAACAAGGGGCTTCTGAAGTTAATTTCCTCCGTTGGGAGTGTTGGCTGTGGTGTGGCCATTTTCGCTGCCTTAATCTCTTGAGAAATTGAAGTCAGAATTGCAGTTTGAATACTAATGGCTCGGAATTTAATAGACACAGAGCAGTACTTGAGCTTGAGTCATTAAAATGCATGACTCCGCTACACAGAATTTACAAAAAGGATGCATATTGCAAAAAAAAAAGTTTAACATGAGGATGTAGTGGAACAGTTTAGAAGATTCATTTTTCTTAATACTGAGATCAGTAGATTTGAATCTGGCATATTCTTTTTCTAACTGGTATTCTAACTGGTATTCCTAGATATATTTACTAAGCTGCTATTTTCTTAGCCCTATAGGTTACATCAAATGTTTCTTATGATCCTTGAGTGGAAGCCGAATCTATATTTTGACTTTATTCTCATAGCTTCCTTTTATTGAATAGCTATCCTGTTTGACTGACTCAAATGTATTTGTTACATGTTTTTTCAGCTTTAAAAATGTATAACTTGTAAGATCTAGTAAAGTTGATTTTGTAAATGCATACTCTTTTTCTTAGACAATTCCTATGTCCTTCTGCTTTCTGAAAAGGTGGTCGCACTTCTGCACATTTACATTGTTAGGGTACTCACTTTTTCTGCAGAGAATGTTAAACTTTCTATCTCTCTCTCTCTCTCATAGAGGTAAATACATATAATAAATGACATGGGGTGAATCCCTGTAAGTCTTTAGAACTACAAGACCACATAAGATGTTATCCACAAATATAGTTCCAGCATAATTTCCCACTTTGATCCATTTTGTTAGAATACAGATGTCTCGACCAAGTTAGAAACTGCAAATATCTGAATTAGAGATATTTATCGTATTCTTATGGAAATGTGAAGGTTATTGTTTAACTGATGTTCAAATATGCAATAACACATATAATTTGGGAAGTAAAGCACTTTTCCATATTTCAGTCAGTGAGACCTTATTTTATAAGATGGAAAAATACCTGCATTCACCCTCACAGCAAGAGGTTTTTGAAACGGAACTGAAATTAAAATGCTTTACTTTCGAACACAAAAAGGTGTGTGCATTATATGAGCTGTTAATATGCTATACTTCCTCTCATTATAGTTACAACTAATACTAATGAAACTTTTAAATATTGACTACATTAGAAAAACAGTTGCATGCAGCTATAAATAATGGTAATATTTAATTTATTGGTAATGACTATAGTGTGTAAACACTTTGATAAGTGGTTACTAATATGAAATGCTGTTGTTCTAATATAATTGTTCAGTAATTTAAGTACACTTGTGGTGTAATATACATCCACTGCATAAGAGGTGATTGAGCCTAACAGTATTACTATTACTAGTGGCTCTTAACCCCTTATATTCAACCTCATAAGAATGAACTTGTAGAAATACTTCCATGTGTTATAGGTATACTGCTGACAATTGTAAAGTACTTTGTTTTATCGGACTGCACTAATTGTTAAGTGGACAATAAAAGCCAAAAGTCTATCTCTATTGTGAGCTTTTTCACATAAAGTACCAATTAATCAACTTTGCACCCTTGCACAGAACCTGACTTAAATGAAAATATTTCTGTCAATATTATTTTAAATGATAGGGCTAACAAAGTTTTATTTATTATTTGAATAGTACATTATTATTATAAAATAAAATTTTTAAGTAAATAACTATGTAATTCATAAATTATCTGTTAAATGTTGGATTCAAGGTGTTCTTTAACTGTTTATAGAGCTTTTTAAAATTGATGTCATGAATTGATTAATTATTCAGTAAGCAAGTTATGTGGGTGGCGGTGGTGGTGTAGTGGTTAGTGTTGTTGCTTCACAGTAAGAAGTTCTCCGGTTTGATTCTCGACTGGGGTGCTTTCTGTGCGGTGTCTGCATGGTCCTACCTGTGGTCGCATGGGTTTCTTCTGGGTGCTCCGGTTTCCTCTCATATCCCAAAGACATGCTGTAGGTGAACTGGATGCTGTAAATTGTCCCTAGGCGTGAATGCATGCATGTGTGTGCCTTCTGAAGAAGGTTGGGTGCCAGCCTGGCAACTTGGCACCATAAACTCCAGTGCCAATCATGAGCGGACAGGTGATCCGCTGTTGCGACCCTAACCGGAAAATGCCGAAAGAAGAAGATTCTGTAAGCAAGTGATGTGATAGGTAGAATTTTTTAAAAGTGTGATATAATTTGCTGTAAACTGACTCTGATGAAGTCCTTTGTATGTATATAAACAGCTGCTTTATTTTATTAAAACAGACAGATTGTCATTTTCAGTGTAGCTTCAGGAATTGATTTACTACCCTTACTGTTTTGTAATACCTAACTGATTATCTTTGCATGGATATAGATACAGAGTCTTCTCAAAGGCACATTACTTGGTGATATTGAGATATCTTCTGAATCTGTTGATGGCACCCTACTTCTGGATATGCTAGTCTCGAAGAACTTCTGGGCTGGTCAGTTAAACAGATTCCCTAGAATCAGATCAGGATCTGGAACAGATCCTTCCAGGGTCATGTTGGTTCAACTGCCTCTGATATTAAACTCTCTTTACTGGGGTTCTCCTAAGGAATTTCCTTTCTGTTCTTCTTCTACCATTAGCCTGTCATCTGAATGTATATGTTTGAATGCATCCCTAAGCATGGACAGTTCAGTTTTACCAAGAGAATTATCAGTTACTAACTTTAAAAAGAACATTTAGAAGGATCTCCAAGATATTTGTCAGTAGATTGAAAGGTATTAGAATAATAACAGTTGCTCAAAATCCATTGTGTTATTTGTGACACACTACAAGTTTCATAATTCCTGTCTTTGACTATGTCCAGTCCTTAATCTAAATTCTTGCGTACGTTTTCACTCAGATTCACCTAGTGTTACAGTCTTATGCCTCGATTACTTTTTCCTTCTATACTGAAATCACAGATGGAAATGTATCAGTCCAGTTGACTCATACATGCAGAGTTAACAGACACCGCTTTGATTCAAGAAGCCTGTCTGACTTGAGTATACTTTGCTGCTAAACCATCTTTGAGTCCAACCATAGCACCTATTTACTCTGAGTGAAAGACTATAAAATCTGTTTTGTCTCATTGCTGGGTATAAGGGAGACTCACTGTGTCTGTCACTTCAAAAACTCACATAGCTGGTGGAGTAGAGGGATAAAGCCCAGACTATGACCCAGGTGACCCTGGGTTTGATTAGTGGCTCGGCATTTTATGGAGTTGCCAGGGAGGATGGGATGTTCCTATCCTTGGAGGGAGGGTTTTTGATGGCATATATCTAGTGGACTTCTAGCAAAGGCTGTAACCCAGAGAATCTAGACATCATGTGGCTTACTGCACACCCCTTAGGGCCCAGGGTGGAGTGGAGCACACTATAGTGTCCCAAGCCTGACAGTCATAACATGTCACTAGGCATATAGGGAAGGGCTATAGGGAAAAAAAAAACAGACCTCATAAATTATGCAGCACTCCCAATGCTTGGCCCATGCCTCCACTGACTGAAAAAAATAGATAAGCATACTGGATGGGGAGTAAAACTGGAAATAAAAGGGGGACTGTATGAAAAATATACCAATTGACTGTAAATTATAGATTATGTTCCAGCTCTCCTGGGAACCTTTGTATTAAATTTGCTCTATCTGAGTCTTTGTCACTCTCTGAAGTGCAAATTCTACTCATCTAAACAAACAGTATTAAAGATTGTAAAATAATGATGCTCTTACTTTCAAGAGTTTGGATGTTGACCATACAGTTGCTGAATATGCTTATTCTGTAAAATCAGTCCAGCCATCTGAAATGCTATCCCAAAAATTAAAAGCAAATTCAGCCATTGCATCATTTGCCACTTATTCACCCCTCAGTGCTATCTATTCCCAGTTGATGCTGTGTCCTGTGTTCATTCACCTTTTTCATTATTTGTATCATCAACGATGACTGATGAATAGAGGTCATCCTGCAACTTTGAATCTGCGGTAGTAAAGGGTCAGATTTCTGCACAGTTTATGGTTCAACAGAATGAGCATACATCGGGAGGCCATGGCGGTGCAGCAGTTAGCATTGCCGTCTCACAGCAAGAGGTTCTCCGGTTTGACCCTCAGCTGGGGTACCTTCAGTGCGGAGTCTGCATGTCCTCAATATGGTCACGTGGGTTTCCTCTGGGTGCTCTGGTTTCCTCCCATATCCCAAAGACATGCTGTAGGTGGATTGGACAGTCTAAATTGGGCCTAGGTGTGAGTGTGTGCACGTGTGTGCCTTTTGTGGAAGACTGGGTGCTGGGCTGGCAACTAGACACCGTAAAACTCCACTGCCAGTCATGAGCGGACAGGTGATCCGCTGTGCCAACCCCTAACTGGGAAAAGGAAAGAAGAAGAAAAATGAGCAAACATCCTTAATTCTAACATAAAACATTTTGAAAAGTGGTTTGCATACCTCCTTAGCAGTGTATACACATAAGGAAGAATGACAACCATCACTGGTGATCCCATGTCTACACTGATTCTAAAAGAACTAAAGGAGTGTCTGTGTCCCAAACTATAAGGTAAGTAGGAAAAGCAGAACATGTCTGTAGAGCCAGGCATGCCCATTTGTAAACCTCCCATGACAACATCTCTGACTGCACCCACATTAGTAATTAGGGTATTAGTGTTAGGCAGGTTCACGGCTGAAAATGATCATACTGCTCTGTGTGTTTTTTGCATCTCTCTAGAGGGGCCATTATTTCATCCTGGGGTCCATTGCTAGCAGATATCCTCTTTGACAGAAGTTAGATAAGCACACACACACACGCACACACATATATATATATATATATATATATATATATATATATCTCAGTATGTATATTTGTTTGTTGTTCCTTACAATTTTTTTTTTATTCTGCTACCTTGCCTCTTGTTCTGTGTTGAGTTTATCAGGCTCAATTTGTTCTCAAATCTCCAAGTACTCCTCACTCACCTCTAGCCCTTCCATTCAGCTGTTGTCATATTGGACACAGGACTTTGATAATAGTTGTCTGCTTAGCATTCCAGCAGTGCTACTAACCAGCTAGCATTATGTCTGCACAGAGTGAGCTAACAGAGAAATGATACTTGCGCAGCAAGTAGAGGAAAAAGCAATGCTATATCCCTACTGTACATTTAATTCCTGCATACCAACCACTATTGCACTGACACTGCCTTGTCCAGAACTAGATGGCTCTGTATATTTGCTTGTCTGCTGTGGAGTTTCATTGTTTGTCCTTACCTTGGCCATTCTTCTGCTGCCTGTGATCTTTGTGTATGTTTATGTACGCATTTATGACCAGATCACTATTTAGACTTAGTGCACCCTTTTACTTCGTTGTATATATGCATCTTGATTTTATTTACCAACCTGTACATGCATGCATTGCAGTCGTATCCCCCACCCCATTAAGACTTGCATTTCCCCAGTCCAGCTATACAGATGATTTCTGTTTCAGCAGTGTGTTGATTCCCACAGGTTCATATAGCCCCCTTAACTCACTTTGGAGTTAGCTTTCTATCAACTGCTGGCAGAATGTTCCCTGCACATCTAATGTTTGTGTCTTTCGGCTTTTCCCGGTTAGGGGTCGCCACAGCGGAACTCCGGTCCGCTAATGATTGGTAGTGGATTTTTACATACCGGGTTACCAGCCCTGATGCACAACCTTCAACGAAGGCATGCCCCATTCACGTATGCCTCCACACAGAAGACGCTCTAGCTGAGAATCGAAAGGGACAACGTCTTGCTATGAGGCAACAATGCTACCGCAGCACCACCACCGCAGTCCAAATTTGAATTTTATAGACTAACAGTAGGCAGTAGACAGCAAATGTGCAGCAGTACAATTTGGGAGAATAGGATACTTGCTCTGAACACTTCAACCCCTTCCCCATATGTATATGATCAGTCACCCCTCCACTGCATGTATAGGATCCATCACAATCTGAAAACTTCACCTGTCCACTGCATGTATATAGTCCATCCCTGTTGAACACTTTACCTGTCCATGGCATGTGCATGATCCATCACTGTCTGAATAATTCATCCCCATTACTCAGCATTCATATGCCCCAGCACTATCTGGCCACTTCTCCCCACCACATGCATATACTCCATTACTGTCTCTGTCTAAACAGTTCACCCCTTCCCAGCCACATGAATAGGTGAGGGTTTGATACTGCTCATCTGGCTTACAGTGTGTATATTTTTATTAATAAATTATATTGTTACTGTAATGCTATTTTATCATTTTAAATCTCTGAAATCAGCTGTTGTACTGAATCTTTTTAAGAAATATTCTGCTGTTTTTTTTTCTGGTATTTTTGCATTGTGCATTAGGTTACTATTTCATTACATGTTGTTTTAATCCACACTTAATCTGTCACTTTATTTCTGACATTGTTGATCTTGATATACCCTCTTCTGGCTTCTGTTATTTCAGTCTGTGATCCAGATTATGGCTGAAAAATGTGAAAAGCAGTAAGATAGAGAAGTAGATGGATGGATGGATGGATGGATGGATGGATGGATGGATGGATGGATGGATGGACGGACAGACAGACAGCATTTCTCTCCCTTTGAATTCTCTACTCTTCCTTACCAGACTGATGATAGTTCAAAAGGGCCAGATTCAAGACAGCTCATCTACTATTCAAGCAAACTAACCAACTAGCAAATTAAATCAATACTTTCAATTTTCAGATTCAACTTTCATATAATCAATATATTCTATTAGTACTAAATGGGCATGAAAACTCATTATTTTCTATAGGTAAAATTTTCAATTAGCTTCCATCTGGTTTACACATCACAAAAGAAATACACAAATTCAGATTTCTGTTAACTTTGAATTTCCACAAGAAATGGGTTTGCAGCTGCAGTATCAGCTATGATTCACTTCATCTAAAACTTTCTTCACTGTTGATATACTATGTTGTGCAGATGAATTTATAAATCCAGTGCAATACAGTATAAAGCAAGTTTTATTTAGCTATGTAAAGACTCGATTATTATTGGTTAAGTTTTTACTGCCTTGTATTGAGCATTACTGTATCTTTATCATAATCTATGTTGTACATTTCATCAGGTCATTTATTTTTCATTCCCAGCTGTTTGTCTCTTCTCCTTTCAGTTTTATTCTTACTTGAAACAGCTGTTGTGCTCTCAGTCTTTATGTTTTATATTCCGTGTTGTCCATTCCTTTGTTGCAGACAGGATAAAAATCACTGATGCCACCCGTCATTTCATGTATGCGTTTATGAATACAGTAAACGCAATGTGCAGAAAATTGATGATAAACCACATCCATTTCTGCATGTCAACATTTTCCTTCCTTGTCCACAAAAAAATTCCACAGTAAACCAATTAAAGAAAAGTACAAACATCCTTCTTTAACAATCAGTGTACTAAGATAAAATACCCTAACAGTAACAGCAAACATACTTTCTTGATGCTGTTAGGGAAAGGGCTTTCTGTAAGGTAATATGTAGAGCTGGGGTTAGTGACAGGTTAGGGATTGCATTATGGTTAGAACATATTAATAAGCATGGGGGGCTTCATCCACCTGTCCAAGCTTTTTCGTCTATACTAGTCCTAACACTACCCCTGCCCTTGCCCCTAAACCAAACACTACGCATATCCTTCTAAAAACCCTTTCCGTGACAGTATCACTACATTAGACACTAGGGGAAGCATCTATCCAGTTATCGCCAATAAAAGCACATATAGCACTCAACATTCCAAAGTTTATTAAGCCCAGCACATGACAAAGGGTGCTGCTGATAAAAGACTACAACATTATATATATCCCACCATTCCTGAATGCTCAGAATCCTATCTTATATTTTATATATCATTTATTTTATGTTTTTTTTTTGTCAGTATATGTTTATTTAGAGTTGCCTTCCGAAGACTCCCCTATAAATGCAACTTCCCAGCCAGGTACTGCCTGTTTACAAGGGTAAATAAATAAAAAACATTAAATAGCACTGATATAGGCCAGGTTTCAGGTTGTGCTGGAATTTATTCCCATCTGACCTGAGGAATGGCAAACAATAACTGGCAGGAATAAATCCCACCACAAGCCTTACATTGTTAATATCGACACGTCATTGTTATAATCCCATGTTTGAAAGTGGGCAGAGGAGGATGAACATGACTAGTTTTGCTTGATGAAATGATGATACAGGCTTTTATTAAAAGTGTAAACATTGCTGACATAAGATTTCATGGTTTGAGTGCTATAACAAAGTAATGGGAATCATTTGCTTTGCACTCTTCCACTTGATTGTTTTCCCTTTTGTATCAGCCTCTGTAAAATAAATTCTTACCTGACAGTTTCATCATTACTGATTAGGAACTCAAGATAATTTAGTGTAGGAGTTCTGATCAATATCAATTTAATTATTTTCTTCACTACATATGATGTGTTAGAGTTACTATATTGCAAGTGTCACTTTTGGGGACTATAGCCAAAACTAAAATTAATTTTCTAAAAATAAGAAATTTTTGTTGTGAACTATCTATGTGGTTTTCAAATACATCACTGTGTATAATTCTAGTATTACAAGCAGCTAAACATGCAATGCTTACCAACATACTGCAGTTTTATTCCATTTGAATTTGTATTTTTATTGTCCTAGAAAGAAATAATTAATTTTTTGAAACATTACACCCAAGCATTTACATAACCCTAGTTTGCTGTTTCCGTTTAATGTTTAATATACTGTTGAGTTGCTGAATGCATTTAGTCTGACCTTTCTGACCCCTAGAAGGTACTAGCTATAAAGGATGCCTCCCTCTAATACTGGAGTTGTTTGCTAGTGGTAGGAAGGATTGTGACCTGATCTATTATGACAGTTCATTATAAAATTTCTAATGCTGTGTTTCCAGGTTCAATTACCATTTCTGCCTTATCTATGTATAATCAGGATGATTGTTCTTTAATGAGCAGAAAGCAGAAAAGCAGATGGATGGCAACATTAAATTTTGCAATATTGGGTTTATAATATTTATAAAAAATGTTTTATGCTTAGCGGGGCATTAGATCAGAGCCTGAACAAAGAATAGGATCAAGTGCAAGTAGAATGCAATTGTTATTGTGTCATATTCTGTGGTACTGATTTATTACAACTCATGTTGAATGACAGTAATTTTTTTTTATTTTGTTAATTAAGTTTATTTGCGTTTGTGTTTAAAAGTTTTTTAAGCCACACTGTTGGGTTTATAGCAATGTCAGCATTCCTTAGCCTGTTAACATATACTACTGTGACTAAAAAGAGGCATGAAATGGTGAAAGGTATTAATATTTTAGATGTCATTATTTTAGAAATACATGCATTGCCATAGTGGGAGATTTAAATTTTTCTTCATTTAACATTTTCTCAGTGATCAAATTATTTACAGTGGTAAAATGGAACTCTCTCTCTCTAATATATATATATATATATATATATATATATATATATATATATATATATCTATACACGGGTCTAACTGACAACGCCGACGAGAACACTGACACTAGAAGATCTAAAACTGAGATGACCGATGGATGAAAACCCCGATGCTGAGAACACTGACATGTGAAAAGGCTGTGTAAGTATGCGGTAGTGATGGATGTTAGGGTTAGAGTGCGAGTAAAGTAAGTGTGCGATATTGACAGACTCTAGGGATAGGGGTTGGTTAAGTGAGTTAGGGTTAGGGCGCAGGTTAGGTGAATGTGCGATAGTGACAGTCTTTAGGGTTAGGGGTGGGTTAAGTGAGTTAGGGTTAGGGTGCGGGTTAGGTGAGTGTGCGATAGTGACAGTCTTTAGGGAAAGGGGCGGGTTAAGTGAGTTAGGGTTAGGGCGCGGGTTAGGTGAGTGTGCGATAGTGACAGTCTTTAGGGTTGGGGCGGGTTAAGTGAGTTAGGGTTAGGGCGCGGGTTAGGTGAGTGTTCAATAGTGACAGTCTGTAGGGTTAGAGGCGGGTTAAGTGAGTTAAGGTTAGGGCGCGGGTTGGTGAGTGTGCGATAGTGACGGAACTTAGGGTTAGGGTTAAGGTTATAGATAGTTGTGTATGTAAGGTTTAGTGTGGGTTTGTAAGGATTTTGGTGTGCTTGTGTTGTATATGTGCTTTTTGGACAGGGGATTTGTTTTGTTTGCTGATTGTCGGGATTGTGGTGTGTCGGGCATATGAGGTTTTGTGTTTGTGAACTTTCGGTTATGTGGTGTTGGTGATTTTGTTGTTGGTGTTGTAGTGCGTCGGTGTTGTCAGGTAGACCCATACACACACACACACACACACACACACACACACACACACACATGTATGTGTGTGTGTGTGTGTGTGTGTGTGTGTGTGTGTGTGTGTGCGCGCGCACGTGCATTTGTGTACACACCATGCTTGCCAACCTGGAAACATCAAAAAGTCTGGACAAAGGTCCATAAAAATAGGTATAAATCTTTATGCTGATTAACATACCATTTGCATACATAATCAATGTAACCCCACCCACTCCAGTGGGATTGTGGATACCAACTTTCAAACTCAAATTAAAGAACAGACAACCAAAATATGGCCCCAGACCCTGTAGTGAATGGTAACCATTTTTTTTAAATGTATAGCAATGATGTTCACTGGAAGGGAGAAGATGAACCTTGGGATTTAGTTTTTTGTGACTTGCAGTATGTGGGTTTTGTTGTAAAAGTAGGTCATTTAATGGTAGACAATATTCTTATCTTAGCAAAAGAATATTATAGTTTGCTAGGACCTCCAAAAGTCATTCTCCATGGCCTACTGATCAGTGGCATAGTTAAGAGTTTGCCTCCCTTCCCCCTCACAAAATCATGGTCTAATGCCCCCCCCCCCCATACACAGTCCTCCCCCTGCAGCCATTCCAATGTGCCATTTCTTGGCTATTTCTCCCCATTTACCATAAGCACTGCAATGTGCTTACTGCTACAATTACTATTTGGATTTCATTTAAAACGTTTATTTTACATTTTATAGAACAGACACTAATAGACATGTATTAAACAAAGCAATACAGTCTCACAATGAAAACAGACTTGGCATTAAAACTTCTCTGCCCTTGAAGCTCACATTCATTGAAACAGCATTGCAACCCACATTCAAAGAAAATGCATCTGGCCAGTGGCAGATAAAGATTACCTTTGGGATGTTTTCAAATCATAGGCCCTTTACACACATTATTTAGGATCATGCAAACATACATGTGTTCTTTGCTACACCTTCCTGTATTAAATTAGATTCATTGTATAATACAGCACACTTGCTAGAGCATGTTTTAAATTTATTGTTTTGAACATTTTCCAGTAAGCAATCAACCAAAATGTATGAACCATTAATAATGACAAAACTGCCCATTCGGGAACATTTCCATTGTAAAAGTCTACTCACGCTTCTGTCATTTCAGTCCACCAATATCAGTAAATATGCACAATCTGTGCAGAAGTAAAAATCATCTAAGTATTTTTACATTGAAGAGATCTGTAACTAATCAAGAGGTTGTTGTACCAAACAACTTTATATTTCATTGTTTCATCTACAAAAAAAGTGGCCATTTCCCTTGAATAATAAATTGCCTATGTTACATTAAAAAATGATAAGCTAGTAATATTGCAATAGGGAATAGATGGTAAACTGATAAGTTCATAGTTACTAGGTAGGAGGAGGACATTCTCAGGACTGCAGCATCCATCCCTTTAAAAGTACAACACAGTACAGTATCATCAATCTATCTACATACTGTGGGAGTAGAACCCACAGCCTTCTTTATCAAAAGCAAGTATACTACCTGTTGTGTTTACTAGCAATGCAAACAGACTTGGCATAAGCAGCACTAAACTTCTCTTCCCCTGAAGAACTTTGCAGCATAAGAAATCTGAAAAAAGCCAAAATTTACTGGGGGGTCAGAGGCCCAAAACCAGGGAGTGGATGGGACACATTTTAAACATTGTTTGTATAATCTTGGAAAGTTGCTAGAATAAACTGTTTTGGTGTTACCATATGTTTCCTGAAAGATAGAAAGACTGAAACTTAAACAGCTGTAATTACTTAGTGAAATCAGTTCTTACCTTCTCACTGATTTGCCAGAAAACCATACATTTTAAGAGAAACACAGACCAAAAGTATGAGCCAAACATTCCAGATACTCTCTGAAACTCTGAACAGTTGAGAGCTATGCTCAAGGATTAGTAAAATATGACTTGATCTCTGTATCTCTTTAAACAGCAACTAGTACAACACTGTTTTATTTGTTTTGATACAATCCTGTACCCACATCCAATTATTTTTGCCTTAAAAGTGAATTTATTTTCTCCAACAAACTAGAATACAAAGAAAGGCTATGGGAATAGAGTTGTGACTGATCACTCAAAGGTAAAGAAAAATATGGTTATGTTGCTACCGTTGAAACTATGCAGCTTATTTCATCTGATTCTAGCATTTTGAACACTAAATATGAGTGTTGCCTTCCTTTTCTGTGTATGTACCATAACTTCTTTTTTGGGCCCCTCAGTGTGCACCACATATACAACATCTAATAATATTCATTTGTT